>NW_017189751.1:0-32686 GCF_001704415.2 Capra hircus | reverse complement strand
AAAGGAGAAAAGGAAAGTATAAGCATCTGAATGCAGAGTTTCCAAAGAATAGCAAAGGAGAGATAATAGATAAGAAAGCCTTCGCTCAGCAATCAGTGCAAAGAATAGAGGAAAAAACAGAATGGGAAAGACTAGAGAATCTTACAATGAAAACTAAGAGATCCAGGAATTTCATGGCAAAAGATGTGCCGATAAAGGACAGAAATGGTAATGGACTACAGAAGCAGAAGATATAAGAGGTGGAAGAATACACAGAAGAACTGTAGACAAAAGATCTTCAAAACCAAGATAATCATGAGGTTGATCACTCACTTAGCGCCCGATCTAGAATGTCAAGTCAAGTAGAAAGCGTCACTACGAAAAAGCTGTAAGGGGTGAAATGGAAGTCACTTGAGCTATTTCAAATGCCTGAAAGATGATGCTGTGAAAGAGCTGCACTCAAATATGCTAGCACATTTGGAACTCAAGTCAGTGGCCAAAGACTGGAAAGGTCAGTTTTCATTCCACCCCAAAGAAAGGAAATGCCAAAGAAATGCTCAGACTACCACACAACATGTTACCTCATCACATCATGCTAGTAAAGTAATGCTCAAAATTCTCCAGCCAGGCTTCAGCAATACGGTTGAACGGCCCGCCATTGACTTCGCAGATGTCCAAGCTGGTTTTAAGAAAAAGGCAGAGGAACAAGAAAGATCAAATTGGCAAGCATCGCTGGATCATGGGAAAAAAGCAGAGAGTCGCAGAAAAAAACATCTAATTTGCTTTACTGATCTATGCCGAAAGCCTTTGACTGTGTGGATCACCAACTAAACTGGTGGAAAATTCTGAGTAGATGGGAATACAGACACTACCCTTTTTGCTTCTTCTCATTTCACAGCTATTTGTAAGGCTCCTCAGATAGCCATTTTTGCTTCTTGGCATTTCTTTTCCATGTGGGATGGTCTTGATCCCTGTCTCCTGTACAATGTCATGAACCTCATTCCATAGTTCATCAGGCACTCTATCTATCGGATCTAGGCCTGAAATCTATTTCTCACTTCCACTGTATAATCATAAGGGATTTGATTTAGGTCATACCTGAATGTTCTAGCTGTTTTCCCTACTTTCTTCAATTTAAGTCTGAATTTGGTAATAAGGAGTTCATGATCTGAGCCACAGTCAGCTGCTGGTCTTGTTTTTGTTGACTGTATAGAGCTTCTCCATTTGGCTGCAAAGAAAGTAATCAATCTGATTTCGGTGTTGACCATCTGGTGATGTCCATGTGTAGAGTCCTCTCTTGTGTTGTTGGAAGAGGGTGTTTGCTATGACCAGTGCATTTTCTTGCAAACCTCTATTTAGTCTTTGCCCTGCCTCATTCCGTATTCCAAGGCCAAATTTGCCTGTTATTCCAGGTGTTTCTTGACTCCTACTTTTGCATTTCCAGTCCCCTATAATGAAAAGGACATCTTTTTGGGTGTTAATTCTAAAAGGTCTTGTGGGTCTTCATAGAACCATTCAACTTCAGCTTCTTCAGCATTACTGGTTGGGGCATAGACTTGGATTACTGTGATATTGAATGGTGTCTTCGGTCAGGGCTTTTTGCATAGCTCTAGTCAGTTCTTTGTTCTGTGTGAGTGGGCCTGGCGGTGTCTTATGTTAGGGCTTTTCTCCTAGTAGCTATCCCACAGTGGTTTGCTAGCCCAAGTTAGTTCCCTCAGGTTGCCCTCGGGGCATGCAGGCCCAGTCCTTACTCGAAGCAATGAAGCCCACACCTCCCTGCCCAGTCCCACTTGCTAGTGGCAGATGCAGGTGACTGCGCTGCTTCTCTGCTAGGGGAGTTACTGTTGGCCACATAATCTTTGTGGTTTTAATTATTTATCTATGTTTCCTCCCGATTATATTGCCCTCTATGGTTCCAAGGCTTACCACAGACTCGGCAGTGATAGTGTTTCCTGGTTTTTGCAAACTTTTCTCTTTTTTTAAGTCTCCCTTCTTGGACGGATCTCCATCCCTACCTCTTTTGCCTCTCTTTTTGTCTTTTATATTTTTTTCCTACCTCCTTTTGAAGACAATGGGCTGCTTTTCTGGGTGCCTGATGTCCTCTGCTGGCATTCAGAAGTTTGTTTTGTGGAATTTACTCAGCGTTCAAATGTTCTTTTGATGAACTTGTTGGGAGAAAGTGATCTCCCTGTTCTATTCCTCTGCCATCTTAGGACCACCTCGCCGGTTCTGGATTTTTTATTACTAACTTAATTTCACACTAGTGGTCAGTCTTTTCAGATTGTTTATTTCTTCCTGATTTAGCCTTGGAAGGTTGTATGTTTCTAAATTTGACCGTTTCTTTTAAGTTTGTACAGTTTGTTGAGATAATCTATTCATAGAATTCTCTTATGATATTTATACCTCTGTGGTATTGAGTGTTACTTCTCCTCTTTCTTATCTTTTTAATTCGGGTTTCTTGCTCTTTTTTTTTTGTTGTTGATCAGCCTGGCTAAAAGCATATCAATTGTGTTTGTCTTTTCAAAAATTGAGCTCTTGGTTTCATTGAATTTTTTTCTATTTTGTTTTTTGGTCTCATTTATTTCTTCTTTGATCATTATTATTTCCTTCCTCCTGCTGATTTTGGGGTTTGCTTTTTCTTAGTTTTCTAATTCCTCTAGACTGTAGTCTAGGTTGTTGGAGATTTTTCTTGTTTTTTGAGGTAGGCCTGTACAGCTTTTAAACTTCCCTCTTAGAACTGCTTTTGCTGTATCCCATAGATTTTTGGAAAGCTGTGTTTCATTTCCATTCCATTGGACACAGCAGCCCTCTCCCTAAGTATCGAGCTGCATTATGATGCAAGCAAGGTTGGAGAAGGAACCTGGCTTAGGTTGGACTATGTGCCAGGGTGGTTATAGAAAACCGGCCAGAGTTCCATGCCATTTAAATTTGCTTTCTCCACTTTGTTTTGGGAAAATGTGTGTGTGCACTCTTAATGAACAGAGTCTAGGTTTCTTTTTTTTTTATTTTAATTTTTACTTTATTTTACTTTACAATACTGTATTGGTTTTGCCATACATTGACATGAATCCACCACGGGTGTACATGAGTTCCCAGTCATGAACCCCCCTTCCACCTCCCACCCCATATCATCTCTCTGGATCATCCCCGTGCACCAGCTCCAAGCATCTTGTATCCTGTATTGAACATAGACTGGCAATTCGTTTCTTACATGATAGTATACATGTTTCAATGCCATTCTCCCAAATTATCCCACCCTCTCCCTCTCCCTCAGAGTCCAAAAGTCCACTCTACACATCTGTGTCTCTTTTGCTGTCTGGCATACAGGGTCATCATTACCATCTTTCTAAATTCCATATATATGTGTCAGTATACTGTATTGGTGTTTTTCTTTCTGGCTTACTTCACTCTGTATAATCGGCTCCAGTTTCATCCATTTCATTAGAACTGATTCAAATGTATTCTTTTTAATGGCTGAGTAATACTCCATTGTGTATATGTACCACAGCTTTCTTATCCATTCATCTGGCTGATGGACATCTAGGTTGTTTCCATGTCCTGGCTATTATAAACAGTGCTGTAATGAACATCAGGGTACACGTGTCTCTTTCTATTCTGGTTTCCTCAGTGTGTATGCCCAGCAGTGGGATTGCTGGGTCATAAGGCAGCTCTATTTCCAGTTTTTTAAGGAATCTCCACACTGTTCTCCATAGTGGCTGTACTAGTTTGCATTCCCACCAACAGTGTAAGAGGGTTCCCTTTTCTCCACACCCTCTCCAACATTTATTGCTTGTAGACTTTTGGATTGCAGCCATTCTGACTGGGTGTGAAATGGTAACTCATTGTGGTCTTTTTTGCATTTCTCTGATAATGAGTGATGTTGAGCATCTTTTCATGTGTTTGTTAGTCCATCTGTATGTCTTCTTTGGAGAAATGTCTATTTAGTTCTTTGGCCCATTTTTTGATTGGGTCGTTTATTTTTCTGGAATTGAGCTGCATAAGTTGCTTGTGTATTTTTGAGATTAGTTGTTTGTCAGTTGCTTCATTTGCTATTATTTTCTGCCATTCAGGAAGGCTGTCTTTTCACCTTGCTTATAGTTTCCTTTGTTGTGCAGAAGCTTTTAATTTTAATTAGATCCCATTTGTTTATTTTTGGTTTTATTTCCAGTATTCTGGGAGGTGGATCATAGAGGATCCTGCTGTGATTTATGTCGGAGAGTGTTTTACCTATGTTCTCCTCTAGGAGTTTCTGGTCTTATGTTTAGATCTATAATCCATTTTGAGTTTATTTTTGTGTGTGGTGTTAGAAAGTGATCTAGTTTCATTCTTTTACAAGTGGTTGACCAATTTTCCCAGCACCACTTGTTAAAGAGATTGTCTTTACTCCATTGTATATTCTTGCCTCTGTTGTCAAAGATAAGGTGTCCATATGTGTGTGGATTTATCTCTGGGCTTTCTATTTTGTTCCATTGATCTATATTTCTGTCTTTGTGCCAGTACCATACTGTCTTGATGACTGTGGCTTTGTAGTAGAGCCTGAAGTCAGGCAAGTTGATTCCTCCAGTTCCATTCTTCTTTCTCAAGATTTGCTTTGGCTATTCGAGGTTCTTTGTATTTCCATACAAATCTTGAAATTATTTGTTCTAGTTCTGTGAAAAATATCGCTGGTAGCTTGATAGAGATTGCATTGAATCTGTAGATTGCTTTGGGTAGTATACTCATTTTCACTATATTGATTCTTCCGATCCATGAACATGGTATATTTCTCAATCTATTAGTGTCCTCTTTGATTTCTTTCATCAGTGTTTTATAGTTTTCTATATATAGGTCTTTAGCTTCTTTAGGTAGATATATTCCTAAGTATTGGAGAAGGCAGTGGCAACCCACTCCAGTACTCTTGCCTGGAAAATCACATGGATGGAGAAGCCTGGTAGGCTGCAGTCCATGGGGTCACTAAGAGGCGGGCACGACAGAGCGACCTCACTTTCACTTTCACTTTCATGCATTGGGGAAGGAAATGGCAACCCACTCCAGTGTTCTTGCCTGGAGAATCCCAGGGATGGGGGAGCCTGGCGGGCTGCCGTCTATGGGGTCGCACAGGGTCGGACACGACAGAAGTGACTTAGCTGCATTCCTAAGTATTTTATTCTTTTCATTGCAATTGGTGAATGGAATTGTTTCCTTAATTTCTTTTTCTACTTTCTCATTATTAGTGTATAGGAATGCAAGGATTTCTGTGTGTTGATTTTATATCCTGCAACTTTACTATATTCATTGATTAGCTCTAGTAATTTTCTGGTGGAGTCTTTAGGGTTTTCTATGTAGAGGATCATGTCATCTGCAAACAGTGAGAGTTTTACTTCTTCTTTTCCAATCTGGATTCCTTTTATTATTTTTTTCTGCTCTGATTGCTATTGCCAAAACTTCCAAAACTATGTTGAATAGTAGTGGTGAAAGTGGACCCCCTTGTCTTGTTCTTGACTTTAGGGGAAATGCTTTCAATTTTTCACCATTGAGGATCATGTTTGCTGTGGGTTTGTCATATATAGCTTTTATTATGTTGAGGTTTGTTCCTTCTGTTCCTGCTTTCTGGAGAGTTTTTATCATAAATGGATGTTGAATTTTGTCAAAGGCCTTCTCTGCATCTATTGGGATAATCATACGGCTTTTATTTTTCAATTTGTTAATGTGGTGAATTACATTGATTGATTTGTGGATATTGAAGAATCCTTACATCCCTGGGATAAAGCTTGGTCATGGTGTATGATCTTTTTAATGTGTTGTTGGATTCTGATTGCTAGAATTTTGTTGAGGATTTTTGCATCTATGTTCATCAGTGATATTGGCCTGTAGTTTTCTTTTTTTGTGTGTGGCATCTTTTTCAGGTTTTAGTATTAGGGTGATGGTGGCCTCATAGAATGAGTTTGGAAGTTTACCTTCCTCTGCAACTTTCTGGAAGAGTTTGAGTAGGATAGGTGTTAGCTCTTCTCGAAATTTTTGGTAAAATTCAGCTGTGAAGCCGTCTGGACCTGGGCTTTTTTTTTTTTTTTTTTTGCTGGAAGATTTCTGATTACAGTTTCAATTTCCATGCTTGTGATGGGTCTGTTAAGATTTTCTATTTCTTGCTGGTTCAATTTTGGAAAGTTGTACTTTTCTAAGAATTTGTCCATTTCTTCCACGTTGTCCATTTTATTTGCATATAATTGCTGATAGTAGTCTCTTATGATCCTTTGTATTTCTGTGTTGTCTGTTGTGATCTCTCCATTTTCATTTCTAATTTTATTGGTTTGATTTTTCTCTCTTTGCTTCTTGATGAGTCTGGCTAATGGTTTGTCAATTTTATTTATCCTTTCAAAGAACCAACTTTTGGCTTTGTTGATTTTTGCTATGGTCTCTTTTGTTTCTTTTTGCATTTATTTCTGCCCTAATTTTTAAGATTTCTTTCCTTCTACTATCTCTGGGGTTCTCCATTTCTTCCTTTTCTAGTTGCTTTAGGTGTAGAGTTAGGTTATTTATTTGACTCTTTTCTTGTTTCCTGAGGTATGCCTGTATTGCTATGAACTTTCCTCTTAGCACTGCTTTTATAGTTTCCCACAGGTTTTGGGTTGTTGTGTTTTCATTTTTATTAATTTCTATGCATATTTTTATTTCTTTTTTTGTTTCTTCTGTGATTTGTTGGTTATTCAGAAGCGTGTTGTTCAGCTTCCATATGTTTGAAGTTTTAATAGTTTTTCTCCTGTAATTGAGATCTAATCTTATTGCATTATGGTCAGAAAAATGCTTGGAATGATTTCGATATTTTTGAATTTATCAAGGTTAGATTTATGGCCCAGGATGTGAGCTATCCTGGAGAAGGTTCCGTGAGCACTTGAGAAAAAGGTGAAATTCATTTTTTTGGGGTGAAGTGTCCTATAGATATCAATTAGGTCTAACTGGTGTATTGTATCATTTAAAGTTTGTGTTTCTTTGTTAATTTTCTGTTTAGTTGATCTGTCCCTAGGTGTGAGTGGGGTATTAAAGTCTCCCACTATTATTGCGTTATTGTTAATTTCCCCTTTCATACTTGTTAGCATTTGTCTTACATAATGCAGTGCTCCTATGTTGGGTGCATATATATTTATAATTGTTATATCTTCTTGTTGGATTGATCCTTTGATCATTATGTAGTGTCCTTCTTTGTCTCTTTTCACAGCCTTTGTTTTAAAGTCTATTTAATGTGATATGAGTATTGCTACTTCTGCTTTCTTTTGGTCTCTATTTGTGTGGAATATCTTTTTCCAGCCCTTCACTTTCAGTCTGTATGTGTCCCTTGTTTTGAGGTGGATCTCTTGTAGGCAGCATACATAGGGATCTTGTTTTTGTATCCATTCAGCCAGTCTTTGCCTTTTGGTTGGGGCATTCAACCCATTTATGTTTAAGGTAATTAGTGATAAGTATGATCCCGTTGCCATTTACTTTATTGTTTGGGGTTCGGGTTTATACACCCTTTTTGTGTTTCCTGTCTAGAGAATATCCTTTAGCATTTGTTGGAGAGCTGGTTTGGTGGTGCTGAATACTCTCAGCTTTTGCTTGTCTGGAAAGCTTTTGATTTCTCCTTCATATTTGAATGAGATCCTTGCTGGGTACAGTAATCTGGGCTGTAGGTTATTTTCTTTCATCACTTTAAGTATGTCTTGCCATTTCCTCCTGGCCTGAAGAGTTTCTGTTGAAAGATCAGCTGTTATCCTTATGGGAATACCTTTGTGTGTTATTTGTTGTTTTTCCCTTGCTGCTTTTTATATTTGTTCTTTGTGTTTTATCTTTGTTAATTTGATTAATATGTGTCTTGCGGTGTTTCACCTTGGGTTTATCCTATTTGGAACTCTCTGGGTTTCTTGGACTTGGGTGATTATTTCCTTCCCCATTTTAGGGAAGTTTTCAACTATTATCTCCTCAGGTATTTTCTAATGGTCTTTCTTTTTGTCTTCTTCTTCTGGGACTCCTATAATTCGAATGTTGGAGCATTTCATATTGTCCTGGAGGTCTCTGAGATTGTCCTCATTTCTTTTAATTCGTTTTTCTTTTTTCCTCTCTGATTCATTTATTTCTACCATTCTATCTTCTATTCCACTAATCCTATCTTCTGCTTCCGTTATTCTACTATTTGTTGCATCCAGAGTGTTTCTGATCTCATTTATTGCATTATTCATTATATATTGACTCTTTTTTATTTCTTCTAGGTCCTTGTTAAACATTTCTTGCATCTTCTCAATCCTTGTCTCCAGGCTTTTTATCTGTGATTCCATTTTGTTTTCAAGATTTTGGATCACTTTTACTATCGATATTCAGAATTCTTTCTCAGGTAGAGTCCCTATCTCTTCCTCTTTTGTTTGGTTTGGTGGGCATTTCTCCTATTCCTTTACCTGCTGGGTATTCCTCTGTCTCTTCATCTTTGTTATATTCCTGCGTTTGGGGTGGCCTTTCTATATTCTGGGAATTTGTGGAGTTCTCTTTATTATGGAGTTTCCTCACTGTGGGTGGGGTTGTATCAGTGGCTTGTCAAGGTTTCTTGGTTAGGGAGGCTTGTGTTGGAGTTCTGGTGGGTGGAGTTGGATTTCATCTCTCTGGAGTGCAATGAAGTGACCAGTAATGGGTTATGAGACGTCAATGGTTTTGGAGTAACTTTGAGCTGCCTGTATATTGAAGTTCAGGGGTGTGTTCCTGTGTTGCTGGAGAATTTGCATGGTATGTCTTGCTCTGGAACTTGTTGGCCCTTGGGTGGTGCTTGGTTTCAGTGTAGGTATGGAGGTGTTTGATGAGCTCCTGTCGATTAATGTTCCCTGGAGTCAGGAGTTTCAAGTGTTCTCAGGATTTGGACTTAAGCCTCCTGCTTCTGGTTTTCAGTTTTATTTTTACAGTAGCCTAAAGACTTCTCCATCTATACAGCACTGATGATAAAACATCTAGGTTAAAGATGAACAGTTTCTCCACATTGAGGGACACCCAGAGAGGTTCACTGAGTTACATGGAGAAGAGAAGAGGGAAGGGGTAGTTAGAGGTGACTGGAATGAGATGAGGTGGGATCGAAAGAGGAGAGAGCAAGCTAGCCAGTAATCACTTTCTTAGGTGCACTCAACAGTCTGGACCGCTCAGAGGTGTTCACAGAGTTATACAGGGAAGAGGAGAGGAAGGAAGTAGACAGAGGTGGCCAGGAAGATAAAAGAGGGAAATGAAAAGGAGAGAGACAGATCCAGCCAGTAACCAGTTCCCTAAGTGTTCTCCACAGTCTGGAAAACACAGAGATTCACAGAGTTGGGTAGAGAACAGAAGGGGAACGGAAGAGACAGAGGCCACCTGGTGGAGAAAAAGGAGAGTCCAAAGGAGGAGAGAGTGGTCAAGCCAGTAATCTTGCTCTGAGGTAAAATTGGGTACTGAAGATTGAGTTTTTAAATGTACAAGTTCAGTTCAGTTCAGTTCAGTCGCTCAGTCGTGTCCGACTCTTTGCCACCCCAGGAATCGCAGCATGCCAGGCCTCCCTGTCCATCACCAAATCCCGGAGTTCACTCAGACTCATGTCCATCGAGTCGGTGATGCCATCCAGCCATCTCATCCTCGGTCATAACCTTCTCCTCCTGCCGCCAATCCCTCCCAGCATCAGAGTCTTTTCCAATGAGTCAACACTTCGCATGAGGTGGCCAAAGTACTGGAGTTTCAGCTTTAGCATCATTCCTTCCAAAGAAATCCCAGGGTTGATCTCCTTCAGAATGGACTGGTTGGATCTCCTTGCAGTCCAAGGGACTCTCAAGAGTCTTCTCCAACACCACAGTTCAAAAGCATCAATTCTTTGATGCTCAGCCTTTCTCACAGTCCAACTCTCACATCCATACATGACCACAGGAAAAACCATAGCCTTGACTAAACGGAACTTAGTTGGCAAAGTAATGTCTCTGCTTTTGAATATGCTATCTAGGTTGGTCATAACTTTTCTTCCAAGGAGTAAGCGTCTTTTAATTTCATGGCTACAATCACCATCTGCAGTGATTTTGGAGCCCAAAAAATAAAGTCTGACACTATTTCCACTGTTTCCCCATCTATTTCCCATGAAGTGATGGGACCGGATGCCATGATCTTCATTTTCTGAATGGTGAGCTTTAAGCCAACTTTTTCACTCTCCTCTTTCAATTTCATCAAGAGGCTTTTTAGCTCCTCTTCACTTTCTGCCATAAGGGTGGTGTCATCTGCATATCTGAGGTTATTGATATTTCTCCTGGCAATCTTGATTCCAGCTTGTGTTTCTTCCAGTCCAGCATTTCTCATGATGTACTCTGCATATAAGTTAAATAAGCAGGGTGACAATATATGGCCTTGACAAACTCCTTTTCCTATTTGGAACCAGTCTGTTGTTCCATGTCCAGTTCTAACTGTTGCTTCCTGACCTGCATACAGATTTCTCAAGAGGCAGGTTAGGTGGTCTGGTATTCCCATCTCTTTCAGAATGTTCCACAGTTTATTGTGATCCACACAGTCAAAGGCTTTGGCATAGTCAATAAAGCAGAATTAGATGTTTTTCTGGAACTCTCTTGCTTTTCCCATGATCCAGTGGATGTTGGCAATTTGATCTCTGGTTCCTCTGCCTTTTCTAAAACCAGCTTGAACATCAGGGAGTTCATGGTTCACGTATTGCTGAAGCCTGGCTTGGAGAATTTTGAGCATCACTTTACTAGCATGTGAGATGAGTGCAATTGTGCGGTAGTTTGAGCATTCTTTGGCATTGCCTTTCTTTGGGATTGGAATGAAAACTGACCTTTTCCAGTCCTGTGGCCACTGCTGAGTTTTCCAAATGTGGTGGCATATTGAGTGCAGCACTTTCACAGCATCATCTCTCAGGATTTGAAATAGCTTAACTGGAATTCCATCACCTCCACTAGCTTTGTTCATAGTGATGCTTTCTAAGGCCCACTTGACTTCACATTCCAAGATGTCTGGCTCTAGATTAGTGATCACATCATCATGATTATCTGGGTCGTGAAGATCTTTTTTGTACAGTTCTTCTGTGTATTCTTGCCACCTCCTCTTAATATCTTCTGCTTCTGTTAGGTCCAGACCATTTCTGTCCTTTATCGAGCCCATCTTTGCATGAAATGTTCCCTTGGTATCTCTAATTTTCTTGAAGAGATCTCTAGTCTTTCCCATTCTGTTGTTTTCCTCTATTTCTTTGCATTGATTGCTGAAGAAGGCTTTCATATTTCTTCTTGCTATTCTTGGAACTCTGCATTCAGATGCTTATATCTTTCCTTTTATCCTTTGCTTTTCACCTCTCTTCTTTTCACAGCTATTTGTAAGGCCTCCCCAGACAGCCATTTTGCTTTTTTTCATTCCTTTTCCATGGGGATGGTCTTGATCCCTTTAAATGTACAAAATTAACAACAAATACCCAAAAGCAAAGATTAAAAATCTAGAGTAGAGGTTGGATTTTCAAAATTACAGTATTAAGGGAAAGAAGAAGAAGAAGAAATAAACAAAGCCACAAGAATTATTAAAAAACAACAACAACCACAAAAAGACTATATATGACATTTGCTTTAAAAATAGGGTCTTTGTTTTTGAAAAGTAATAGTAGGTTATAAAAATAATAATTAAAGGAGAAATAGAGGACTTAAAAATTTTAAAAAGTTAAAAAAGAAGAAGAAAAAGAAAGGAAGAAGAAACAACCACACAACAATATGAACAACCACAACAAAAAAGAAAGATCGTAAAAATAGTAAAGATATTTCTGGCCCTTTCTCTGGTGTTGTGGGCAGTGTGGGGTCACTTCCAAGGCAGTTCCCTCTGTCTAACTTCTTCTGTTTGCTGGTCTCTTCAGTGTCTGATTTCTGCCCTCACACAGGGGGCGGGGGCGGGCGGGGGTGGTGGTGGACACTTTTTTTTTTAAGGCTCACTTGTTCAGTCGCACTGTGGGGAGGGAGGGATGCTGCAAACAAATAACACTGGCGTGTGCTCACAGTGTCTCAGCCCCACTGGTCCTGCCCCTGCTCACGGTGCACACCGCTCAGGCTCTTCATTGCTCTGCCGGGAACCGTCTAAGGCCATCCCTAGGCTGCATGCACCTCCCCGGTCTAAGCCACTCAGGCTCAGCGCTCAGGTAGCCCTCAGAGGCGCAGATGCAGTTGGGCCTGCGTTTTGTGCCCTTCCCAGGTCTGAGTAGCTCAGGTGTTTGGCGAGCGCGGTCACTGCGACTTATCGCCTTTCCCGTCTCTGCTGCTCAGTTTTCTGGGAGTACCGCTGGCGTCCCTTCTCAGGCGTATGATGACTGTCCAGAACCCCCAGAAGTCTTAGTTAGCAAAGAAGCCTGCTTGCATTTTGGTAGGTAATGTCTCTCTTGCACTGCGATTGCCCTCTTCCAGCTCTTATGGCTCTGGCTGCCTGTCACTGGAGGGGGATGGTCTGCAGCCGGCTATTTCTCTTCTGTCCTTTGTTCTGTGCACGGTCCTGGCGGTGTCTTATGTTTGAGCTTTTCGCGTGGTAGCTATCCCACAATCTGGTTTGCTAGCCGAAGTTAGTTCGTTCTGGTTATGCGTGGGGCGTTCCTGCCCAATTCTTAAAAAGCACTGCAGCCTGCGCCTCCCGCACCTCCGTGCCCAGCCCCCACTTGCTAGTGGCGGATTCAAGCATCTGCGCTGCTTCTCCACTGGGGGAGTTGCTGTTGGGCTTGTAATCTGTTGGTTTTAATTATTTATTTATTTTTCCTTCCTGTTATGTTGCCCTCTGTGCTTCCAAGGCTCGCCACAGACTCGGCAGCGAGAGTGTTTCCTGGTGTTTGGAAACCTCTCTTCTAAAGATTCCCTTCCCGGGACGGGACTCCCTTCCCGGGACGGAGCTCCCTCCCTACCTCCTTTGTCTCTTTTTTCGTCTTTTATATTTTTTCCTACCTGTTTTTGAAGACAATGATCTGCTTTTCTGGGTGCCTGATGTTCTCTGCCAGCATTCAGAAGTTGTTTTGTGGAATTTACTCATCGTTGAAATGTTCTTTTGATGAATTTGTGAGGGAGAAAGTGGTCTCCTGTCCTATTCCTCTGCCATCTTAGGACCCTCCCAGAGTCTAGGTCTATAAGAATATAGCCCTGTGTTAATCCCACTGGTTTTCTAACCACCTACGAATCTCATCTTCCTGATCTTTGGCCCCAGGCCTGGAATACCCAATATGCTGCTTCACCCAGTCTTAATAACAATTATAACTTACCTAATGACCTCTCAAGATCTAATCAAATAACAATATCATATGGATCCTTATAAACATCCTAGAACTTCCTTCCCTGAAATTCATCCATTTGACTATTCACATCAATGAAAACTGGACTTGAAGTATTATGAAAATCCTGCTCAAAAGCATATATTAAACCATTACCATCTACTTTTAAGTACCCATTTAGAAGGGGCAATAAAATACACGAAATACATGGACCTTCAGAAAAGTAGCTTCTATCACTCTTAAATGATTTCCCACTTGTCTTTTGGATATCTGGACTTCACAGATCAGAAATAGTAATACTACTAGAATGAAAAAAACTACAAATTAAAATAAAACTCTTCCTTAATTTTCTTCTTTTTAAAATTTATCTCTACACCCTATAGTGGCCTTAGCAAGAAAAAACAACCAAATATGTGTATTTCTGAATGGCATATTTTTTTATTACCTTTATATGTAGAAAAATTGCCTAACATTTCTGATTTTTGGTGTCCACTTAGATAAAGTGTCGGGTAAAGCAACTACTTTCCACTGATGGTGTATTAGATATCATTATCATATGTGGAAATACTTTTGTGAACTAGAAAGGGCTATATATGTGTTATAGCTATTTAGGAACATTCTGGTACATTACACAAATATATCACAGTAAAAGCAATTTTTATAAAGCTAAACAGTTTCTCTAACCCAATCTTGGTACACAACAGAGTATATGTAATATATTTTATTGTACTAATAAATTTGTACAAACCTGACCCATTCAGAAGCCAGACTAAATTATACTGGTACCACACTAGGAACCTGAGATTCAAATGTACAAAACAGAGTCCATGGAGACATGGAGTCCATTGTCTAGTAGGAGAACAACCTGGAAGCAAATAACTCAAGGACTGTGACAGAGTACGCATAAATGTATACTGGGTAAAGTGTGGTATATAGACACTCCCAAATTCTTTCACCCTCTCAAACTCTTATTCCATTGGTTACCACATCTTCCTATGTCTTCATCGCTCACTCTCTACTGGCTCCTCCCCATCAACAAATAAGCCATGCTACCATCTCTCTCTTAGTCACAGTTTAGTGAGTCAGACAAGTATTTTAAGAAACTGCTAGATTCACAGTGGGATTTCATTTTAAAGTTAAATGGGAAGGGGTGGTAAGAGTGGTAAGAGTGACGTGTTTGGCTTTAGAAAACATGGTTGGGTCATTTTCCAAGACAGGGAATCCAGGAAGAGGGAAATTATTAGGGAAGAGAGGATTTGCCAAAAGGTAGGTTAGCTGTGTGCTTCCCGGGTAGCTCAGGTGGTAAAGAATCCACCTGCAATGCAGAAGACCCTGGATCAATTCCTGGGTGAGTAAGATCACCTGGAGAAGGGGATCTGGCTACCACTCCAGTATTCTTGGGCTTCCCTGGTGGCTCAGACAGTAAAGAATCAGCATGCAATGTGGGAAATCTGGGTTCAGTCCCTGGTTTGGGAAGATCCCCTGGAGGAGGGCATGGCAAACCCACTCCAGTATTCTTGTGTGGAGAATCCCCACGGACAGAGAAGCCTGACGGGCTACCATCCATGGAATTGCAAAGAGTCAGACACAACTGAGTAACTAAGCACAGCAATAGGTTCAGATGTAGATGAATAAACCATAATGTTTAATGTTTTGTACTTGGCAAGAAGTGGAAAAAGCAACTGTGGAAGAAGATAGTCTTTCTTAGGCCAAATTCAGCTTACCTCTTGGTTCTGGTGCACATTAGCTTTATGACCTTAGGCAATTGACTTTTATGTGTTGAGGGTTTGATTCCCAATAACCAATAATCCAACATTATTGTTAAAATTAAAAACAATAGTATAACGTGTAATATGGCACAGTTGTTGAGACTCTGAAATCGGATTGCACGGTTTTGAGGCTCAGTACTATCCCTTACTTGCTATAGTAAAGTGAATACATTTTAATCTTCTAAGTATTCTTATTTGTAAAATGGCATATTAAATATAGGCATACCTTTTTTATTGTACTTCACTTAGCAGATATTATTTTCTTTACAAATTGAAGGTTTGTGGTAATCCTGTGTCAAGGAGGTCTATTGGTGCATTTGCTCACTTCCTTGCTCAGTGTCATACTTTGGTAATTTTCCACCAGATATTTTAAACCCTCCATCAGGAAAAAGAGTAAGACAGAAGACTGAGATGATGGTTAAGTTTTTTTTTAGCTTCTTACTTTTGTATAAGGTACTTTAAAAAACTTTTAAATTACTGTATGTACAGTGTTTTTTTTTTAAACAATACTATTGCACACTTCATGCAGTGTAAACATAAATTTTATATGCCCAGGGAAACCAAAATATTATTCTGACTCACTTTGTTGCAGTATTTACTTTATTGTGTGGGTCTGGAACTCAGTCTGCAATATCTCTGAAGTATGCCTGTAATAGTAACAACTTCACAGGGTAGTTATGAAAATTCAAATGACTACTATGTTAAATAGTATGCAACAATGACTGGGATATAGAAACTGCTATATGCTTTCTAAATATATTTAAAATAAATAATTAGAGGGCTATTGCAAATCTCATAGGATATGAAAATAACAAATAGTAGTTGCTATTATGCCATTATGGGGCTTCCCAGGTTGTGCAAGTGGTAAAGAATCCACCTGCCAATGCAGGAGACATGAAAGATGTAGATTTGATCCCTGGGTCAGGAAAAATCCCTGGAATCGGAAATGGCAACCCACTCCAGTATTCTTGCCTGGAGACTCTCCATGGACAGAAGAGCCTGGTGGACTATAGCCCATAGGATCCCAAAGAGTTGAATACAAACGAAGTGACTTGGCACACATGCATATTATGCCATTATATTCTCTTCTAAAATCCTTTTTTTTTTAAAAAAAAAAAAGTCATGGTATATCTTCATAGTTTAGAATTATCTTTAACTTTAAAATAGATTTTGACCGTGAATCCTATTGTCCCTTGAAGTCATCACTTGACTCACCCATTAAACTGTGACTGTGACAGAGACATTAGCATAGCTCACTCAGAACTGCTTATCGGTGGGTATCTGATCTGCTGAAGTTGTGACCTCCTTGGTGAGAGTCATAAGACCTAAGATCACGAAGTGTGGTTTTCTTCTTTCCTTCAGAACATTTTCCTGTAGTCCCTCTGATATTTCATCAGGCACACAAATATCCTATACTTTTGTTGTTGTTGTTCAGTCACTCAGTCATGTCCAATTCTTTGTGACCCCATGAATTGCAGCATGCCAGGCTTCCATGTCCTTCACTATCTTCCGGAGTTTGCTCAAACTCATGTCCATTGAGTCGGTGATGCCATCCAAGCATCTCATCCTCTGTCACCCCCTTCTCTCCCTGCCCTCAATCTTTCCCAACATCAGGGTCTTTTCCAAAGAGTCAGCTCTTCACATCAGGTGACCAAAGTATTGGAGCTTCAGCTTCAGCATCAGTCTTTCCAATGAATATTCAGGGTTTATTTCCTTTAGGATTGACTGGTTTGACCTCCTGGCTGTCCAAAGGGCTCTCAAGAGTCTTCTCCAGCACCACAGTTCGAAAGCATCAGTTCTTTGGTGCTCAGCTTCCTCTATGTTCCAACTCTCATATCTGTATGTGACTACTGGAAAAACCATAGCTTTGACTATATGGACCTTTGTCAGCAAGGTGATGTCTCTGCTTTTTAATCCTCTGTCTAGTTTTGTCATAGCTTTCCTTCCAAGGAGCAAGTGTCATTTAATTTCATTGCTGCAGTCACTGTCCACAGTGATTTTGGAGCCAAGAATATAAAATCTGTCACTGTTTTCAATTCTCCCCCTTCTATTTGCCATGAAGAGATGGGACCAGATGCCATGATCTTAGTTTTCTGAATGTTGAGCTTTAAGCCAACTTGTTCACTCTCCTCTTTCACTTTCATCAAGAGGCTCTTTAGTTCCTCTTCACTTTCTGCCATAAGGGTGGTATCATTGCATATCTGAGGTTATTGATATTTCTCCCAACAATCTTGATTCCAGCTTGTGATTCATCCAGCCAGGCATTTTGCATGATGTACTCTGCATGTAAGTTAAATTATCAGGGTGACAATATACAGCCTTGATGTACTCCTTTTTCAATTTTGAACCCGTGTATTCTTCCATGTCCAGTTCTAACTGTTGCTTCTTGACCTGCACACAGTTTTCTCAGGAGGCAGGTAAGGTGGTTTGGTATCCCAATTCTTGAAGAATTTCCAGTTTGTTGTGACCCACACAGTCATAGTCTTTAGCATAGTCAGTGAAGCAAAAGTAGATGTTTTTCTGGAATTCTCTTGCTTTTTCTATGATGCAATGGATGTTGGCAATTTTATTTCTGGTTCCTCTACCTTTTCTAAATCCAGCTTTTATATCTGGAAGTATCCTCTGGCAAAGTGCTATTAAGAGATGTCATGAAACAGACTTTCAGTATGTGGACTTCAAGTTTTCTTAAGTAGATAAAGTGCAGTTTCCAAAGAATGGATAAAATATATCCAAATAGAGGTACAGTTTTATTTTTTAACATTTCATTTTATTTATTTTTTTATTCATCTGTAGTCTATTTCTTCTAACAGAAATAGAAGAGATTAAGAAGAGATGGCAAGAATACACAGAGGAATTATACAAAAAGTCTCAATGACCTGGAGTAACTATGATGGTGAGATCAGTCACTTACAGCCAGACATCCTGGAGTGTGAAGTCAAGTGGGCATTAGGAAGCATTGCTATGAACAAAGTTAGTGAAAGTGATAGAATTCCAGTGGAGCTATTTCAGATCCTAAAATATGATGCTGTTAAAGTACTGCACTCAACATGTCAGCAAATTTGGAAAACTCAGCAATGGCCACAGGACTGGAAAAGGTCAGTTTTCATTCTAATCCCAAAGAAAGGTAATGTCAAAGAATGTTCAAACTACCATAAAATTGTGCTTACTTCACACGCTAGCAAGGTAATGCTCAAAATCCTTCAAGTTAGGCTTTAACAGTTCATGAACTGAGAAATTCCAGATGTACAAGCTGGATTTAGAAAAGGCAGAGGGATCAGAGATCAAATTGCCAACATTCTTTGGATCATAGAGAACACAAGGAAATTCCAGAAGAAATCTACTGCTTCATTGACTACAGTAAAGCTTTTGACTATGTGGATCAAAACAAAGTGTAGACAATCCTTAAAGTGATAGGAATACAAGACCACCTTACCTGCCTCCTGATAAACTTGTGTGCAGGTCAAAAAGCAACCGTTGGAACTGGACATGTAACAATGCAGTGGTTCAATATTGGGAAAGGAGTACATAAAGGCTGTATATTGTCACCCTGCTTATTTAACTCATATGCAGAGTACATAATGTGAAATGCCGGGCTGGATGAATCACAAGCTGGAATCAAGCTTGCTGGGAGAAATATTAATAACCTGATATGCAGATGACACCACTCTAATGGCAGAAAGCAAAGAGGAACTAAAGAGCCTCTTGATAAAGGTGAAAGAGGAGAGTGAAAAAGCTGTCTTAAAATTCAACGTTCAAAGAACTAAGATCATGGCATCTGGTCCCATCTCTTCATGGCAAATAGAAGGGGGAAAAGTAGAAAGAGTGACAGATTATTTTTTTGGCCTCCCAAATCACTCT
The DNA here is from genome assembly GCF_001704415.2 of Capra hircus. Lineage (NCBI taxonomy): Eukaryota > Metazoa > Chordata > Mammalia > Artiodactyla > Bovidae > Capra > Capra hircus. Next base: position 13,852 of record NW_017189751.1, on the reverse strand, counting down.
AGACAGTGACTGAGCTATGAAATTAAAAGACTCTTGCTTCTTCTTAGGAAAGCTATGACAAACCTAGGCAGCATACCAAAAAGCAGAGACATCACTTTGCTGACAAAAGTCCATATAGTCAAAGCAATGGTTTTTCCAGTAGTCATGTACAGATGTGAGAGTTGGACCATAAAGAAGGCTGAATATTAAAGAATTGATACTTTTGAATTGTGGTACTGGTGCAGACTCTTGAGAGTCCCTTGGACAACAAGGAGATTAAACCAGTCAATCCTAAAGGAAATCAGTCCTGAATATTCATTGGAAGGACTGATGCTAAAGCTGAAGCTCCAATACTTTGGCTGCCTGATGTGAAGAGCCGACTCACTGGAAAAGATCTTGATGCTGGTAAAAACTGAGGGCAGGAGGAGAAGGGGTGACAGAGCATGAGATGGTTGGATAGCATCACTGACTCAATGGACTTGAATATAAGCAAACTCCAGGAAATAGTGAAGGACAGGGAAGCCTGGTGTACTGCAATCCATAGAGAGGCAAAGAGTCAGACAGTACTTAGTGACCGAACTAGAACAACAGGTGTACAATATAGTAATTCAGAATTTTTAAAGGTTATACTCAATTTGTGAAAGTGAAGTCACTCAGTCGTGTCCAGCTCTTTGTGACCACATGGACTAGAGCCTGCCAGGCTCCTCCATCCATGGGATTTTCCAGGCAAGAATACTGGAGTGGGTTGCCATTCCCTTCTCCAGGGGATATTCCCAACCCAGGGATCAAACCTGGTCTCCTGCACTGAAGGTAGAGTCTTTACCATCTGAGCCGCCAGGGAAGCCCATACTCAATTTGTAGTTATTATGAAGTATTAGTTATATTCCCTGTGCTGTACAGTACATCCTTTAGCTTACTTATTTTATGCATAATAATTTCTATCTCTTACTCCCCTATATTGCTCCTCTTCCCTTCTGTCTCCCCACTGGTTAACTGTTTTCTATATTTGTGAATCTGTTTCTTTTTTATTATATTCACAAGTTAGTGTTTTTTCTTAGATTCCAGAAGTATTGTTTTTAGAGTGGAAACAGTGAAAATTTGTTTAGTCTGTCATTTAATTGTAAAGAAACAGGGTCACATTAAATAGAGTTTCTATGGGTGTATAGCCACTTGTCACCATACAGGTGTTTTCCAACTTCACCTCTCACTGCTGCTTGGAAATCTTACTGTTTTCTTAGTTCTCTTTTTTATTCTCCACAGAGCTTCATCCATTCTGCTCTTCCTTCTCCTAACCTTTTACACATTCTATCCTCACACACATTAGATGATTTGATTCTTACTTCCCCAAGGGAAATGAATCTCTCAAGTGTAATGTACCTCAGTTTTGCAGCACAAATGTACAACCTTGCTTATATGTAATCCAACCTTTCCTCCTCCCCCCTCATCTAAGATAAATTCATTCACTGTGCTTCACACAAGTCCTTCTATCCTCTTGTTCAATTGTTTACCACATCTTACTATGTTTTCAGGTTTCCCCTCTCTACTGGTGTTTCAAGGAAAAGCCAATTCTGACTTCATGTTGGAACCATTTCTTTGACTTGCTTTTCATTGCTTTTGTTATTGTAATCATATATAATGGCTTACCTCAGAGAATGTTGCCCCTCTGCCGGACTGCTAAACTAAAGTGCTTCTGTTCAGGACCCTGTCCACCTGTGGGTGGCAGGAAAGAAGAAATTAACACATCCCCTCCCTGAAGCTTGCCATTCTAGGAGATATTTACAAGATTAATGACTTTTTTACTTTGTTTCCTCACCTCCCCCATCTCTGTTCTATAAAAGAAACTGGTATCCAGACCCTAATAAGATGGTTATTTTGAGACATTAGTCTGTCATCTTGGCTTTATGAAAAAGTCATACTCCTTGCCTCAACACCTTGTTTCTCGGATTTTTTGGCCTGTCGTCCAGCGAGCAGAACAAGCTTGACTTGATAACACTGGCTTCTCTTCATCAACAAGTAAAGGTGCTCAAGTCTCTGCCACCTTGAAAACATTAAAACTCTTCTTTGATGTGACATCACCTTTGAGCTACTATCCCTTCCATTCCTCTCCTCTCTTTCATAATTAAGCTGCTTGAATGAATCATTTAGACTCACTGAATCTAATTCCTTATCTCCCACTCATTCCCTAGCCCACTGTCATCTGTCTTTCCACACTGCCACTTTATTGAAGCAGTTCTTGTTAATCATGTTATGCCTTAAATTCACTCAATTCTGTGTCTACATTCTCTCCATTTCCCTTTTATTTTGATAACTACTCCTTTTTTTGATGATCCCTTTGTATGCACTTCTTTCTCTGCCCAACCCAGAAATTTTTGTTAACAGGTTTATTACAATGTAAATTATATACCATAATCTTCACCTATTTATCGTATAAGTCAAAAGTTGTTAGTGCATTTATAAAGTTGGGCAATCATTGTTATAATCTAATTTTAAAATATCTTCGTTTCAGAGAGAAACCTTGTATCCATTAGCGGTCAATCCCCATTCCCCTTTCCTTCAGCCATAGGTAACTATTAATCTGTGTTTTGATTCTGTATGTTCACCCATACTAGGCATTATATAAATGAAGTTGTACAATATGTGATATGTATGTCTGATCTGTTGTTCATCCATTTCCTTAATAGCTAATAACGTTGCACACACTTATTGTCCCTTTCTGTATATCTTTGGAGAAGTCTATTCAAATCCTCTGTCCACCTTTTAATTGCAGTATTTGTTTTATTATTGACTTATACATATTCTTTAATATTCTAGATACAATACAGATCACTGATCATTTCAAAGAACCAACATTTAGTGTTGTTGATTTTCACTACCGTTTACCTAATTTCACAGTTATTTTTCTATTGTTTACCTAATTTCATTCTATCCTTTTATACTACTTTCTTTTTGCTTGTTTTGTGTTTACTTTGCTCATCTTTTCATAAGAATTTATACTTACGAATTACCATTTAAGGTACTGCTTTAGCTGCATTTCAAGCTTTGGTGTTTTGATTGTATCCATCTCAAAGTATTTTCTAATTTCCATCATGATTTCTTCTTTAACCCATTGGTTATTTAAGAATGTATTATTTAATTTCCACATATTTGTGAGTTTCCCATATTTCTATTGTTGATTTCTAATTTAATTCCATTTTGGTTAGAGAACATAATTTGTATGATTTCAGTCTTAAATCTTTTGAGGCATGTTTATGGCCTAGCATACAGTCTTTTTTGGAGAAAGATCCATGTACATTTTGTTGTTGTTTGGAGTGGTCATTATATGTGTATTAGTCTAATGTTTTATAGTGTTGTTCCTCTGTTTGTAATGGCGTCCTGGAGCTACCAGGCCCTTCTTAATTTTTTACCATTAAGATCCTCATTGTTTTTCCAAAAATGCCCTTAGGCATAAATGTTTCCAGGTTCTTTTCGAAATAAATTCAGTCCCTTCAGGCACAGCTGCTGTGCTGCTTACAGCCTGCTTCTGTACCCAGGCAGAAACTTTAGACAACTATATATGTGTCTTTTTCAATTTTGGTTTCCTCAGGGTATATGCCTAGGAGTGGGATTGCTGGGCCATATAGTGGTTTTATTGCTAGTTTTTTAAGGAATCTCCATACCGTTTTCCATACTGGCTGTATCAATTTACATTCCCATCAACAGTGCAAGAGGGTTCCCTTTTCTCCACACCCTCCCCAGCATTTATTGTTTGTAGCCTTTTTGATGATGGCCATGCTAACTGGTATCTCATTGTAGTTTTGACCTGAAGTGGTGGATATAGTAGGATACTTCTATAGTAACACTCCCCTGGGCATTCAAGGGAGATGGTAGCACCTGGTTATTTCACCTTTCCTATCTCCATGTAGAAACTTCACCCTAGAAATGAACTTGGGCCAAGAAGATCAGTTCTTTAGCCCAGGCTTGCCTAGAGTAGTGATTCGGCAACATAGGGCTGTGATGGAATAAAATACATTGGTGCCTTCCCCCAGAGGTGAAAGTATAGCCCTAGACTAAGAACTGGGAGGATAATGAGCCATGGTCTTCTTGGGCACACCCATACTTGGAGGACAGCTTGTCACATAGAGCTGAGGGAGATTGGAACAGGTTATAGCTCAAATGCCAAGTTCTATTTTTACAGAGATTTAGTAGGTTTTTTTTTAAACAAATGTTTATCCATTTGCTGTATGCCCTTATGACAGTTTTTAGGGACTTTAAATATGTGTGTGCGCATACATATTTGTCACCAATTAAATGTTATTTCAGTAGGGAGTGGGCCTACCAAGATCCTCATACAACTCTTTTGGAAGTCCTGCACCCACCCTTAAATGTTGATATTCTTCAGGGAGATTTTCATTGTCCTCTTTATATACTCTCTCCTGTGTGACCTTTACTACCTCTTCACTTATTGTCCATCTACTGATGATTCCAGGATCTACACCTCCAGCTCATTCTTCTTTCCTAAGCTGCATGTCTACGTATCTCTGGACTTCTGGATATGTCTAAGTTAATGTCTCTCGGCTAGCAGAAACTAACAGTTGTAAAACTACTCTCATTGCTCAGTTTCCCATAACTAATGCTTTCCCTCTATTAGATTCCACCAAGGGAGTGGTACCATCATCTCAGTTGTTTTAGACAGATATCTTTAAATATATCCATGATACCCACCTCTCTCTAATCCCGTACATCCAATTAATCAACTCATGCCCCATTAAATCCTATAAATTTCTAAAATGTGTCCACATCTATCAATATGGTCAGTACCCTAGTTCAGATCACCATCATTTCTCACCTGAACTACTATCACAATCTTCTCTCCCTTTACAAATAATTTTCTACTCTTTAGACAAGTTGATGTCATGTCTCCTCTCCTCAAATTCCTGAACAAGTCATATCAGACCCTCTATAATCTGGCTTTTTTTTTAACCCCAAGACATTCACTTGGAGATCCTTTCTTCCTTTTCTACACGCTCAAACTATCTTCCAGACATAATGAACAAGTTCTTGTTCCTAAAATCATCTAGAACCTCACACTGGCTCTTCCCTTTCTGGAAGAATACCCTCCCACTAGTTCTCCTGGCTAGGCCCTGTTTACCCTTCAGGTGCTAAGTTACATGGCACTTTCTCTGAGAATCTCTCATCCCTGCTAAACTAGGTTAGTTTACTACATGCTGGCAGAGCCCACTGAATCCCCACTATCACACACACAAACAACCCACTACATTTTTGGGGGATTTCTTGTTTTATCATCTGTCTTCCCAACACTGAGAACTCCAATTGAAAGGATAGAGGTACTAGATAAATGCAAGTAATTTCCTATTTACCTACCAGGTTAAAGCTAGATGAAAGAACACAGCTTAAAGACTCAAAATATTATTGACTGAGATGATAGAAGGTCTTTATTCATATCTAATATATTAAGGTTTACTTTAGAAATTAATTAAGAAAAAGATAATTGTAAATAGACTTGGACAGCAGGGTGCTCTAGGGCAGCAAAGTATTCCTGGGAAGGGTTTTTCCTTGCTTTAAACAGGATACATCTGTTTAGATAGACAGGGCTAATCCCTAAAATGTCCACTAGGGAGCATGATGCTATCACTGGTAACGCCTACTAAGAATGATTTTGCAGTCAATTTATGTGTTTGTAATACCAAGAAATGAGGTCTAATTTTGAGTGGTTAGACAAAGGGCAAAAAGAGAATTGATATGAACTCTGTTTCCAGTCCTCTATACCTTCAGCACTGGCCCGAGAGAGGTCTAAGGTTCGAGAGTTTCTGGACTGCTTTTTCACACTGCTGTGTAGGATTATACAGGGTGGGGGGGGGGGTGTTAAGTCTTCTTAGACCACGGATGGGCTTCTTGATTCCTTATGTTCACTATCCTGGGAAGAGGTGGAACACCAAATTCACTGCAAGATACTGTCAGTCGTGTTCTTCTTCATCTTAACATAAATCATGAACTTTGGAGTAAAAGGAGACAATTTCTATATCCAATCCATCACATTTTAGTCCTTTGATCCATTCCATTAAGGTTTATATCTTTGATTCTAGGAATATAAGTTTGAGACACTCTTAAGTACTTTCTAGAGATTGAGTCTGGGAGCAGCTATACCTTATCCATAGTGGGAATCATTTTATCCATGATTTGAAACTGCAAACTCAGGTTTTTGGTAGTGATGGAGAGTAGGGGATGGAGGGACCTTCCTAGGCCAATTTGGAGTCAGCCTGCATTAGGGAACTTTTCTAACAATGAAACCTAGCAAAGACCTGTAAATTGTATTCTTTGCCTTACATAATCTGGTACTCTTCAATAAATGGCCTTTTCTCTAGGGCACTGTAGAAAATTGATAAGGGCACATTCTGGCGTAAAAAGATAGAAGGGGAATGAATAACAGGGTTCCATTTCATGAGGTCAGAGTGGTGATGTCCTTGCTTACCAGTTGAAAAATCACTGTGCTCAGAAGAGCACATGAGAGTCACACATGGCAGCTTAAAAAGGATCCAGAAAAAACAGGGAAGTTTCTGAAAAACAAGGTAGTAGCAGGCCAGCCTACTTTTAGCTAATATATTGCAATTGTGCGACTTAACAAAGGTGAACCTCTTTGAATTGATTGTTCTCCCTCCCCTGCCAGCCTCAGTGCTTGGTGAGTAGAAAGTCTGTGTGGGAATTGGGAGATGAAAAACCAAACCAAATAAAACAAGCCTGCAGGGGACGGTCCTAAGATGGTGGAGGAATTGGATGGGGAGACCACTTTCTCCCCAACAAATTCATCAAAAGAACATTTGAACACTGAGCAAATTCCACAAAACAACTTCTGAATGCTAGCAGAGGACATCAGGCACCCAGAAAGGCAGCCCATTGTCTTCAAAAGGAGGTATGACAAGATATAAAAGATAAAAAGAGAGACAAAAGAGGTAGGGATGGAGATCTGTCCCAGGAAGGGAGTCTTAAAAAAGAGAGAAGTTTCCAAACACTGGAACACACTCTCTCCAGTGGGTCTGTGGTGAGCCTTGGAATCTCAGAGGGCAAAATAACCAGGAGAAAAAATAATTAATAATTAAAACCCACAGATTACGTGCCTAACAGCAACTCCCAGCAGAGCAGCAGCCCAGACACACATCCCCCACTAGCAAGCGGGGACTGCATTGCTTAGGGTAAGGACCGGGCCTGAAGGCCCCGAGGGCAATCTGAGGGAACTAGCTTGAGATAGCAACCCAGACTGTGGTATAGCTATCCCGTGAAAAGCCCTAACCTAAGACACGGCCAGGCCCGCTCACAGAACAAAGGACTGAGTAGAGCTAGCCAGCTGTGGCCGGCACATCCCCTGCTAGAGACAGGCAGGCGAGGGCAGCCAGAGCCAGAAGGGGGAAATCACAGCCCCAGAGAGGCACCCTATACCAAACTGCAAGCAGACTTTATTGCTAACCAAGACTTCTTGGGATTCTGGATGGTTGACATCCACCAGGAGGGTCATGGTCAGAGATCAGCTCCCCAGAAGAGACACACGGCACACCTGAGAAGGCGTGCCTGTTGTACACCCAGAAAACTGAGCACCTGGGTCGGGGGAGGCAATAAGTTACAGCCTTCAACTGGGGGTGACTGTACTCGCCAAGCACCTGGTCACCTGAGTTGCTTGGACCTGGGATGGGCACAAAACAGGCCCAACCAAATCTGTGCCTTTGTGGAGTACCTGAGAACCTGAACCTGACCTGGGGAGTGCATACAACCCAGGGCCAGCATCAAACAGTTCCCAGTAGAGCAACCTAGAGCATGAGCAGTGTACACTGGGAAGGCACACATGCTGTGAGCGGGGGCAAACCCAGTGTGGCTGAATCACTGTGAGCACACGCCAGTGATATTTGTTTGCAGTGTTCCTCCCTCCCCACAGCATGACTGAACAAGTGAGCCTAAAAAAAAGTGACCACCACCACTGCTTGTGTCAGGGCGGAAATTAGACACTGAAGAGACCAGGAAACAGAAGAAGCTAACATAAACAGAGGGAACCGCTTTGGAAGAGACAGGTGCAATAGATTAAAACCCTATAGTTAGCACTGACTACATAGGAAGGGGCCTATAGACCTTGAGAAGTACAAGCTGGACCAAGGAACTATCTGAAAATGAACTGACCCCACACTGTTTGCAACAGCTCCAGAGAAAGCCCTAGATATATTTTTACTATTATCATTTTTTAAATTAAAAAAATTATTTTAAGTCCCCTATTACTCCTTTAATTTTCATTTTTATAACCTACTATTACCTTGCAAAAAAAAGACCCTATTTTTAAAGCAAACTTCATATATATATTTTTTGTGTGTGACTTTGTTTTTTTTTAATATTGTATATTTGAGAATCTAACCTCTACTCTAGATTTTTAATCTTTGCTTTTTGGTATTTGTTATCAACTTTGTACCTTTAAGAACCCAATCTTCAGTACCCATTTTTACTTGGGAGCGAGATCACTGGCCTAACTGTTCTCTGCCCCTTTTGATTCTCCTTTCTCTCCACCAGGTCACCTCTTATCTCCCTGCCCCCCCTTTGCTTCTCTACCCAACTCTGTGAATCTCTCTGTGTGTTCTAGGCTGTGGAGAACATTTAGGGAACTGATCACTGGCTGGATCTGTCTCTCTCCTTTTGATTCCCATTTTATCCTCCTGGCCACCTCTGTCTCCTTCCTCACTCTTCTCTTCTCTGTGTAACTCTGTGAACATCTCCTAGGGATACAAACTGGAGAGCACACAGGGAAATGATTAATGGCTAGCTTACTCTCTCTCCTTTTGATTCCCCCTCTTCTCATCCTGGTCACCTCTATCTCCCTCCTCCCTCTTCTCTTCTTCATGTAACTGTGAACCTCTATGGGTGTCCCTCACTGTGGAGAAACTTCATCATTAACCTAGATGTTTTATCATTGGTGCTGTATACATGGAGAAGTCTTGAGGCTACTGTAAAAATAAGACTGAAAACCAGAGGCAGGAGGCTTAAGTCCAAATGCTGAGAACTCCTGAATCCAGGGATCATTAATCGATAGGAGCTCATTAAATGCCTACATACCTACACTGAAACCAAGCACCACCCATGGGCCAACAAGTTCTAGAGCAAGATATACCACGCAAATTCTCCAGCAACACAGGAACATAGCCCTGAGCTTCAATATACAAGCTGCCCAAAGTTACACCAAACCCACTGACATCTCAAAACTCATTACTGGACATTTCATTGCACTCCAGAGAGAAGAAATCCAGCTCTACTGACCAGAACACTGACACAAGATTCCCTAAGCAGGAAACATTGACACGCCACCCATCCAACTCCAACCACAGTGAGGAAGCTCCACAATAAAGAGGAACCACAAACTGCCAGAATACAGAAGTGAAGTAAAGTGAAGTGAAGTGAAGTCACTCAGTCGTGTCCAACTCTTTGCGAACACATGGACTGTAGCCAACAAGGCTCCTCTCTCCATGGAATTTTCTAGGCAAGAGTACTGGAGTGGGTTGCCATTTCCCTCTCCAGGGGATCTTCCCCACCCAGGGATCAAACCCAGGTCTCCCACATTGCAGGCAGACACTTAACCATCTGAGCCACCAAACACAGCAATATAAACAAGATGAAAAGGCAGAGAAATACCCAGCAAGCAAAGGAACAGGATAAATGTCCACCAAACCAAACAAAAGAGGAAGAGATAGGGAATCTACTTGATAAAGAATTCCGAATAATGATAGTGAAAATGACCCAAAACCTTGACAACAAATTGGAGTTACAGATAAATAGCATGGAGACAATGATCAAGAAGATGCAAGAAAGGTTTAACAAGAACTTAGAAGAAATAAAAAAGAGTCAATATATAATAAATAATGCAATAAATGAGATTTAAAAAAAAACACTCTGGAGGGAACAAACAGTAGAATAACGGAGCCAGAAGATAGGATAACTGAGGTAGAAGATAGAATGGTAGAAATAAATGAAACAGAGGGGAAAAAGAAAAAAGAATTAAAAGAAATAAGGACAACCTCAGAGACCTCTGGAACAATGTTAAAATGCCCCAACATTTGAATCATAGGAGTCCCAGAAGAAGAAGACAAAAAGAAAGACCATGAAAAAGTACTTGAGGAGATAATAGTCAAAAACTTCCCTAAAATGGGGAAGGAAATAATCACCCAAAGTCCAAGAAATCCAGAGAGTCCCAAACAGGATAAACCCAAGTCGAAACACCCCAAGACACATAGTAATCAAATTAACAAAGATCGCCACACAAAGAAACAAATATTGAAAGCAGGCAAGGAAAAACAACAAATACATACAAGGGGGATTCCCATAAGGATAACAGCTGAGAGAATTCAAGCACCACCAAACCCATTTCCAACAGAAGCTAAAGAATCTTCTCTAGACAGGGGAAACCAGAAAGGGTGTATAAACTCAAACCTAAAGCAATAAAGTAAATGGCAATGGAGATTATACTTATCAATATATTACCTTAAACGATAAATGGATTGAATGGCCCAACCAAAGACCAAAAGACTGGATACAAAAAACAAGACCCCCTATAATGTTGTTACAAGAGACGCACCTCGAAAACTAGGGACACACATACAGACTGAAGGCGAAGGACTGAAAAAGATACTTCATGCAAATAAAGACCAAAAAGAAAGCAGGAGTAGCAATACTCATATCAGAATAAAATAGACTTTAAAACAAAGGCCGGTGAAAGAGACAAAAGAATGGACAATACACAAGATCAAAGATCAATCCAAGAGGAAGCTATATAAAAAGTATAAATTATATATGCACCCAACATATGAGCACCACAATATGTAAGGACAAATTGCTAACAAGTATGAAAGGGGTTATTAACAATAACACAATAATAGTGGGGAGACTTTAATGTACCCCACTCACACCTATGCATAGATCAACTAACAGAAAAATTAACAGAGGAAACACAAACATTAAATGAACAATAGAACCAGTTAGACCTAATTGATATCTATAGGACATTTCACTCAAAAACAATGAATTTTCACCTTTTCTCAGCGCACACAGAACCTTCTCCAGGATAACCACATCATGGGCCAGAATTAAGACTTGGTAAATTCAAAAACACTTGAAATCATTCCAAGCATCTTTTCTACCACAATGCAGTAAGATTAGCTCTCAATTACAGGAGAAAAAATTTAAAAAATTCCAACATACAGAGGCTGAACAGCAATATATGCTGAATAACCAACAAATCACAGAAGAAATGAAAAAAGAAATTAAAATATGCATAGAAAATGAATGAAAATGAAAACACCAACAACCCAAAACCTGGGACACTGTAAAAGCGCAGTTGCTAAGGGGGAAGGTTCATAGCAATACAAGGCTTGCCTCAAGACACACAAGAAGAAGTCAAATAAATAACTAACTCTACACCCTAAAGCAACTAGAAAAGGAAAGAAATGAAGAAACCCCAGGTTTAGTAGGAAGGGAAAAATCTAAAAACTGAGGGCAGAATAAAGCAAAGAGACCATGACAAAGAAAACAAACCCAAAAGCTGGTTCTTTGAGAAGATAAATAAAATTGACAAACCATTAGCCAGACTCATCAAGAAACAGAGAAAAATCAATCAACACAAAATTAGAAAGAAAATGGGAGAGATCACAACGAAAACACAGAATACACAAGGACATAAGAGACTACTATCAGCAATTATATGCAAAATAAAAGATCATACGTGAAGATATTAGGTATCATATTAAATAAACTATTAAAATACCAGCAAGAAATTTAATAAATCATAACAGAGCTACATATCGACCAACAGCAGAAATTTGAAACTTGTAATGATATATTCTTCCAGCAAACAAAAACCCAGGTCCAGACGGTCACAGCTGAATTTTCTACCATAATTGAGAGAAGAGCTTAACACCTATCCTTACTCGACTCTTCCAGAAAATTGCAGAGGAAGGTAAACTTCCAAACTCATTCTATGAGGCCACCATCACCCTAATACCAAAACCTGATAAAGATGCCACAAAATAAAGCAACACTATGTGCATATCACTGATGAACATGATGCAAAATCCTTAAACAAAATTAGCATATCAGAATCCAACAACACATTAAAAAAGATCATACATCATGGACCAAAGTGGGCTTTATCCCAGGGATGCAAGATTCTTCAATATCCACAAATCAACTCAATGTAATACACCACATTACAAATTTGAAAATAAAAGCCATATGATTACTCAAAAGATGCGAAGAATAGTTTATATGACAAAAATTCAAGCGAGATCGTGAATCCTACTTCCAGGGAAGTCATATGAGTAAACCCTCCCCAGCAAGAACAGGGCTAGTATTCTCTAGTAAATGGATATCCTATCTGTAATGAAGAACGTGAGATAGTTATAGCTCTGAGTCCATGGAACCCCATTCGTGGATAACGAGCAGTGCGAACTCCAATCGGTCGCTAGAGAGCTAGACATGAGAGTTTCCACTAATACCAGTCGTTAGGGACATCAAATATCGCAATAGCTTTTTTCTCGGCTCTTCTCTCCACTCTTCAACTCTGTATCTTCCCATAGCAATACTGCTGCATTAATTCTCTATCTTATTGTTTGCTTGCATCTTGCAGTTGGCCTAGCCCAATGTTTGGGATATCATCAGAGAGCGAAGCAAAAGAAAGGATAGAGGTAGGCTCTAAGATGGAATCCTATGACCGAATAGTCGGTATTGAATCAGCTGTCTATAGCAGGTCTCACCATGATTCCTTCGACCAGGTGACCCTGCCATTATGAAAAACGGGCCCTCACCTCAGGACGTCCCACTCCGCAGCAGAACTTACTACCCCGAAAAATCATGGGCAGGACTGCTCACGTAGGAATGTGTTTAGTGACTATATAAAGGCCAGAGGGCAACGTGACAGTAGAAAAACGATTAAAACAAGCCAGACACTGAATTTCCCTTAATGACGCTGTTCCTGGTAACCAGGCTGCATGCACGATCTTACGATGTCCTAAAACAGAAGGACCAAATATATTTAGCTGCAGAAGAAACAGGCCTTTCCGCAATATCACCAACATGTCCATGTTGGGAAGAGAATAACACATATTCTTTGTAGGCTAATGGTTCAATAGCCATAAAGAATCTATATACAGAGCCTCCTGCATGGGGATAATAGAACAGAGACTCACTACAAAGAGCTAGGGCACTGCTTGGAGGAGATTATCTATAATTCATTGGAGCGGATGAGACCCTGAAGGGAGCTTGAGACTCATGGGAAAGCGCCTGACCCTCCCGGGAAAGTCATAACGGGGAGGGCTCTTAGAACAGGACTGAATTTCAGTATCTTAGTGGTATTCAGAAGAGAGTGTCATTTGCCTAATGCGCGTAATTCAAGATCTATATCAATGGCGTCCCTCCCTATTCAAGCAATGAGACAAGGAGGGGTATTTTCACGGTAAGATCATGAGAAGTTTCAATAATTTCACAGGGGTATATGGAATGGAAATACAAAAAAACCTCGAAGGTAGCAAAGAGCTAATTTCTTCGATAAATGAAACGGAATGAAATGTGAGTTCAAGCCTCCTAGATTCAATCATATCTACTACATAAAAAGCCCCAGTACTATCAAGACTCAGTCATTTACGGTATTGCACAGGACAGACGAGGAGTTCATAGATCAGTTGGAACAAGGGTACTCTTTTAGTAAGGACCCATAAGAGATCTAACTTCTCCGGAATACTACCTGTATATCTGGTGAAACACCTGTAATTTATCTTTGACATGAGAGTAATGAGCAAGGTGTAGATGAGTTTTCCATAAGTACAATATTCCTCCAGCATTCTTTTCGTTCCTTTCTATTACT
>NW_017189750.1:0-32715 GCF_001704415.2 Capra hircus | reverse complement strand
GAGAAACCATTAGCCAGACTCATCAAAGAAACAAAGGAGAAAAATAAAATCAATAAAATTACAAATGAAAATGAAGAGATCACAAAACACAACACAGAAATACAAAGGATCATAAGAGACTACTATCAGCTATTATATCCTAATTAAAATGGACAACGTAGAAGAAATGGACAAATTCTTAGAAAAGTATAACTTTCCAAAACTGAACCAGGAAGAAATAGAAGATCTTAACAGACCCATCACAAGCACGGAAATTGAAACTGTAATCAGAAATCTTCCAGCAAACAAAAGCCCAGGTCAGACGGCTTCACAGCTGAATTCTACCAAAAATTTTGAGAAGAGCTAACACCTATCCTACTCAAACTCTTCCAGAAAATTGCAGAGGAAGTCAACTTCCAAACTCATTCTATGAGGCCACCATCACCCTAATACCAAAACCTGACAAAGATGCCACAAAAAAAGAAAACTACAGGCCAATATCACTGATGAACATAGATGCACAAATCCTCAACAAAATTCTAGCAATCAGAATCCAACAAGACATTAAAAAGGATCATACACCATGACCGAGTGGGCTTATCCCAGGTATCCAAGGATTCTTCAATATCCACAAATCCATCAATGTAATTCACCACATTAACAAATTGAAAAATAAAAGCCATATGATAATCTCAATAGATGTAGAGTAGGCCTTGACAAAATTCAAACATCCATTTATGATAAAAAACTCTCCAGAAAGCAGGAATAGAAGGAACATTACCTCAAAATAATAAAAGCTATATATGACAAACCCACAGCAAACATTATCCTTAATGGTGAAAAATTGAAAGCATTTCCCCTAAAGTCAGGAACAAGACAAGGGTGGCCCACTTTCACTGCTACTATTCAACATAGTTCTGGAAGTTTTGGCCACAGCAATCAGAGCAGAAAAAGAAATAAAAGGAATCCAAACTGGAAAAGAGAAGTAAAACTCTCACTGTTTGCAGATGACATGATCTCCACATAGAAAACCCTAAAGACTCCACCAGAAAATTACTAGAGCTAATCAATGAATGAAGTTGCAGGATATAAAATCAACACACAGATATCTCTTGCATTTCTATACACTAATAATGAGAAAATAGAAAGAGAAATTAAGGAAACAATTCCATTCACCATTGCAATGAAAAGAATAAAATACTTAGGAATATATCTACCTTAAAAAACTAAAGACCTATATATAGAAAACTATAAAATGCTGATGAAAGAAATCAAAGAGGACACTAATAGATGGAGAAATACACCATGTTCATGGATCAGAAGAATCAATATAGTGAAAATGAGCATACTACCCAAAAACAATCTACAAATTCAATGCAATCCCTATCAAGCAACCAGCGGTATTTTTCACAGAGCTAGAACAAATAATTTCACAATTTGTATGGAAATACAAAAAACCTCGAATAGCCAAAGCAATCTTGAGAAAGAAGAATGGAACTGGAGGAATCAACTTGCCGGACTTCAGGCTCTACTACAAAGCCACAGTCATCAAGACAGTATGGTACTGGCACAAAGACAGAAATCTAGATCAATGGAACAAAATAGAAAGCCCAGAGATAAATCCACAAACTAATTGGCACCTTAATCTTAGACAAAGGAGACAAGAATATACAATGGATTAAAGACAATCTCTTTAACAAGTGGTGCTGGGAAAACTGGTCAACCACTTGTAAGAAATGAAACTAGATCACTTTCTAATACTATTCACAAAAATAAACTCAAAATGGATTAAAGATTTAAACGTAAGTCCAGAAACTATAAAACTCCTAGAGGAAAACATAGGCAAAACACTCTCGGACATAAATCACAGCAGGATCCTCTATTTCTTTTCATTGGTCACTGAGGAAGTCTTTCTTACCTCTCCTTGATGTTCTTTGGAACTCTGCATTCAAATGGGTATATCTTTCCTTTTCTTCTTTTTCCTTGGCTTCTCTTCTTTTCATAGCTGTTTGTAAGGCCTTCTCAGACAAACATTTTGTCTTTTTGCATTTCTTTTTCTTCGGGATGGTCTTGATCACTGCCTCCTGTACAATGTTGTGGACCTCAGTCCGTAGTTCTTCAGGGCAATCTATCAAATCTAGTCCTTTGAATCTATTTGTCACTTCCACTGTATAGTTGAAAGGGATTTGATTTAGGTCATACCTCAATGGTCTAGTGGTTTTCCCTACTTTCTTCAATTTCAGTCTGAATTTGGCAATAAGGAGTTCCTGATCTGAGCCACACTCAGCTCCTGGCCTTCTTTTTCCTGACTGTATAGACCTTTTCCATCCTTGATTGCAAAGAATGTAATCAATCTGATTTCGGTATTGACCATCTGGTGATGTCTATGTGTAGAGTTTTCTCTTGTGTTGTTGGAAAAGGGTGTTTTGCTATGACCAGTTCTCTTGCCAAAACTCTGTTAGCCTTTGACCTGCTTCATTTGTACTCCAAGGTCAAATTTGCCTGTTACTCCAGGTCACTTGACTTCCTACCTTTGCATTCCAGTCCCCTATAGTGAAGAGGACATCTTTTTTTGGGTGTTAGTTCTAGAAGGTCTTGTAGGTCTTCATAGAACTGTTCAATTTCAGCTTCTTCAGCATTCCTGGTTGGGGCATAGACTTGGATTACTGTGATATTGAATGGTTTGCCTTGCTAATGAACAGAGATCATTCTATATATATATATATATTTTTTTTTGATTGCATCCAAGTACTGCATTTCGGACTCTTTTGTTGACTATGATGTCCTCTCCATTTCTTCTAAGGGATTCTTGCCCACAGTAGCAGATGTAATGGTCATCTGAGTTAAATTCAACCATTCCAGACCATTTTAGTTCACTGGCTCCTAAAATGTCGATGTTCACTCTTTCCATCTCCTGGTTGACTGCTTCCAATTTGCCTTGATTCATGGGTCTAACATTCCAGGTTCCTATGTAATATTGCTCTTTACAGCATCAGACTTTACTTCCATCACTTGCCACAGCCACAACTGTGTACTCTTTTTGCTTTTGCTCCATCTCGTCATTCTTTCTGGAGTTATTTCTCCACTGATCTCCAGTAGCATATTGGGCACCTACCGACCTGGGGAGAATAATGATAGTGAATATGATTTAGGATCTCAGAAAAAGAAAGCAGGCCAGGATTGAGAAGATGCAAGAAATGTTTATCAAAGACCTACAAGAACTAAAGAATAAACAGATCAATAAAACACTAGAAAGAATTCATAGCAGAATAACTGAGGCAGAAGCACAGATAAATGACCTGGAGGACAGAATGGTAGAAATCACTGCTGTAGAACAGAATATAGAGAAAAGAACGAAAAATAATGAAGACAACCTTAGAGACCTCTTGAACAACATTAAATGCATGAATATTCTCATTGTAGGCAATCGAGAAGCAGAAGAGAGAGAGAAAGGACCCGAGAGAATACTTGAAGAGATAATAGCTGAAAACTTCTCTAACATGGTAAAGGAAATAATTGACCAAGTCCAGGAAGCACGGAGAGTCCCACGCAGGATAAATCAAAGGAGGAACATACCCAGATACATAGTCATCGAACTAACAAAAATTAAAGACAGAGATAAAATATTTAAAACAGCAAAGGAAAAATGACAAATTACATACAAGGGAACTCCTATCAGGCTATCAATTGACATCTCAACAGAAACTGTATGAGCCAGAAGGGAATGGCATGACATATTTAAAGTGATGAAAGGGAAGATCTGACAACCAAGAATACTCTACCTATCAAGACTCTCCTTCAGATTTGATGGAGGAGCCAGAAGCTTACCAGACAAGCAAAAGTTAAGAGAATTCAGCACCACCAAACCAGCTTTACAACAAATGTGAAAAGAACTTCTCTAGGCAGAAAACAATATAAAGAAAAGACCTACCTACAGAAAATGAACCCAAGACAATTAAGAAGATGGTAATAGAATGATATATTGATAATTTCCTTAAATGTAAATGGATTAAATGCACCAACCAAAAGACATAGACTGGGTGAGCAGATGAAAACTGCGCATGTATGCATTTACACTTACCACATCACTCTGCTTGACCCCCCAAATTGCATGTAATTATTTTATATTGTTACGCTAATCATGTTCCTGTTATCGCTCACAATTGTTCTTATCTTTCATGTTTTGTTTGGCTATTGATTGTGAAAACTGATAAACATCTTTTACTATTGTGATTATGTAATTATTACTCACTTAATACTATTTTATCATGGTCAACAGAAAAATTATAGAATTCTATATCACCAAAACTACCATTTAATAGAAAAACCTGTAATCACTTTTCAAAATCCAGATGCATATCAGTATTATCTTGACATTAAAAAAAAATACAATTGCTCAGGTATGGCTTTTCTTTCCTTTTTTTTTTTTTTTTTTTTGCCAGAGCTCCAGATATGTTTCTAGTAAGCAGACATTTTTAAAAGCAACTGGACTGTATGAGGATATTTTACCTTTATCTAGTTTGTTTCACTTTTTAAATTTCATATTCAGTGCTCCCATTTCATTTAGTTCATGTTTTCCAATTTACACAGCTCTCTTATTTATTTTTTACGTAGTTTCTTAATCCTTTATCAAGCATAGTAAAAAAGCTTTTGTATGCGTATATATAAATGATGAGTATAATACATATATTTTAGAAAACTTATGAATTTTTCCCTAACTAAAAAATTAATGACATTTTGACTCCATTTATTTGACTGAGTATGATTAGAAGGCTAGATTTCTAGTTTAGAAAAACAGATATGCAACAAACCACCAAGGTTTGTTGTATGACTCAAGTAACTATAGGCAATATCTTGTAATAACCTATAATGGAAAATAATTTCAAAAATAGCAAATGCATATATGTATAATTGAATCACACACACACAAATGAATTGTTTTTGAAATTTAGTAATGCTTATCTTTTTGCCAGCTTTCTAAATATCCCTTGTACATCTAATAACAACATATGAGATGCAAAATTTTAAATATATTTGTGTAGGATATGATTAATATGTTAATTAAATATAAATCTATTATATTTGAATTGTTAATGACATCATTCAAGATGCTCCTATTCTTATCTTTTCTGCACTTGATAAAATATTCTCAGAGAAATGTTAATGTCTCACTATGATTATATTTTTTCCTTTTCTTTATGTTTCTTCTGATTTTTGGTTTATGTATCTGTTTCTTTGTTGTTAAGGTGTCTAATTGTTTATGATGTTTATCTTCTTTGTGAATTGTACCTTTTATCATGAAAAATATTCATCTTTGCTTCATTTAAAATAAATAAATTAAAAAATAAGCTACAAAGATATATTGTACAACACAAAGAATATAGCCACTACTTCATAAATCGAGTTTATACATTTTATAAATATAATTGTGTAAATTTTGTATATTTTATAAATGGAATTTAACCTTTAATGGAAATGGGGATTTCCTTGGCAGTCCAGTGGTTGAGTTTATTTCCATTACTAGGGAGATGTGTTTGATCCCTGGTTAGGGAAGAAAGATCCCACATCGCCCTGGGTGTGGCCAATAAATAAATAAATAAATATGTAAATGGAATGGAAATGAAAAAAAAAATGTGAATCACTATATTGTATACCTATTACTTGTATGACATAGTACATCAACTATAATTCAATATAAGTAAAATTAATATTAAAAAGTATTATTTGAAGATTATATGATTATATATAAGTAAAATATTGGGAATAAAAAGAACTGAGGAATTATCTAAAAATGAACAAATATAAACTGAAAGGATTTCTAGAGAATTGGTATTCTTTCAGATGATAAAATTTCTACCTATAAAACTAATGGAATAAAAAGTGAATCATTAGAGCTAACACAAAAATTTAGCAAGGTATGTAGACACAAAAAATTTTAAAAATAAACAAACTTTAAAAAATAAAAGTAATAAACCAATACAATAAGATACCATCCATGGACGGAGAAGTCTGGTAGGTTCCAGTCCATGGGGTTACAAAGAATCGGTGAGCGACTTCACTTTCTTTCTTTACCATTTATAGTAACATAAAAAACTATAAAATAGCTAAAAATCAGATAAAGAGAGAACATAACAGTATTTTTCAGAGAAATTCTAAAAACTATAAAGATCATGAAAGTATTTCCAATTAATAGAATTTGAATGGAAGAAGTTATTATTACAAGGAATTACAATTTTCTTTCTTTAAATTATTCTATAACTTCAGTAAATTCTTAGTTAAAATTCCAGGTGAATTTTTCTAGGTACTTAATAAACTTTTTTTAAAATATCATGTGGAAGAATAAATGACTATGTAGGTCTAAATCATTTTGGAAATAGAAGATTGAAGTTTTATTCACAATGGAATAAAGTCTTAAAGGCAAAAGAGAATACTAGAAAGTTAATAGTATATAATATGGCAGGATATTCGGGCTATACTATTAGTGCAGAATTATTTCTTAAATTAGCTTTTCAGACTTGAAACTCTAGAGCCTTGGGAGAACTGGCCTATGGTGGGTTGTTTCTCCTTTGCCAAATACATGACTAGTTAACTAGTGGACACGTAAGGGGGCCTAAGTGCTGGTGTCTCTCCTTCCCCGCCTTGACTCCTAAGGGCTTAGTTCCTATCAGAGCCTATAACTAACTTAGGTCCTGCTGGGCAGTGGCCCTGGGTTTGCCACATCTTGGGGGATAGGAATAGGCATGTCCAGGAGGAGGGGGGGGGTGACATAAGTGTGCCCCTGTTTGCATACTGTTTCTTCTGTGCCACAAGATATATTGATATTTCTTCCCCCTCCCCCGCCACCCAAAAGGATTAATTTAAAAGTAAAAATTGTTGAATTTTGCTTTCTAAAATTAAGACTTTCTTCTCAGTTCAGTTCAGTTCAGTTCAGTCGCTCAGTCATGTCCAGCTCTTTGTGACCCCATGAATCGCAGGAAACCAGGCCTCCCCGTCCATCACCAACTCCCGGAGTTCACTCAGACTCACATCCATTGAGTCAGTGATGCCATCCAGCCATCTCATCCTCTGTCATCCCCTTCTCCTCCTGCCCCCAATCCCTCCCAGCATCAGAGTCTTTTCCAGTGAGTCAACTCTTCGCATGAGGGGGCCAAAGTACTGGAGTTTCAGCTTTAGCATCATTCCTTTCAAAGGTATCCCAGGGCTGATCTCCACAGAGTGGATGGTTGGATCTCCTTGCAGTCCAAGGGACTCTCAAGAGTCCTCTCCAACACCGCAGTTCAAAAGTATCAATTCTTCGGCCCTCAGCCTTCTTCATAGTCCAACTCTCACATTCATACATGACCACAGGGAAAACCATAGCCTTGACTAGACAGACCTTAGTTGGCAAAGTAATGTCTCTGCTTTTGAATATGCTATCTAGGTGGGTCATAACTTTTCTTCCAAAGATAACGTATATATCCAACAAAATTAGTGGGCAAAAACTTGAGGGAAGTATTTGAAATTTTGAGAAAAAAATGCATATATGTATTTTGTACATATATACAGAGAATAATATGGGAAACTTTTTAAAAGAGTGATGAGTGAATTACATTAATAAAGAACACATATAATAATTTTGTTGAAATTAGAGTTGAACTTTAATAGCTACAGAAATGCAAATTAAGATAAGATCTCATTTTATACCATTTAATTTGCAAAATTAAAAAGCTGTAGCAGCCCAGTGATTGCAGGGATGTAAAATAATTAAGTTGACCAAATATTTGTTTGAGTTTTTAATGTCATGGAAAATCTGAAGGAACATTTTGGGAAACCCAGTAAGTGTAAATTCCCATGAACTGATGGTGATGAGGTAATTCTGGAGAGTTTGCTGTAGTAAATTGTCTAATGACATTCATATTGACACTGAAATCCTACTTCTGATTATGAGTAATGGAAAATATTTACCCAGCTCATGGAAAAAGCAAGAGAGTTCTAGAAAAACATCTATTTCTGCTTTATTGACTATGCCAAAGCCTTTGACTGTGTGGATCACAATAAACTGTGGAAAGTTCTGAGAGTGATGGGAATACCAGACGACCTGACCTGCCTCTTGAGAAATCTGTATGCAGGTCAGGAAACAATAGTTAGACCTGGACATGGAAAAACAAACTGGTTCCAAATAAGAAAAGGAGTACGTCAAGGCTGTATATTGTCACCCTGCTTAATTAACTTCTATGCAGAGTACATCATGAGAAATGCTGAACTGGAAGAAACACAAGCTGGAATCAAGATTGCTGAGAGAAATCTCAATAACCTCAGAAATGCAGATGACACCACCCTTATGGCAGAAAGTGAAGAGGAACTAAAAAGCCTCTTGATGAAAGTGAAAGAGGAGAGTGAAAGTGTGGCTTAAAGCTCAACATTCAGAAAATGAAGATCATGGCATCCGGTCCCATCACTTCATGGGAAATAGATGGGGAAACAGTGGAAACAGTGGCAGACTTTATTTTTGGGGGCTCCAAAATCACTCCAGTTACTCCTAGTAACTGCAGCCATGAAATCAAAAGATGCTTAATCCTTGGAAGAAAAGTTATGACCAACCTAGATAGCATATTCAAAAGCAGAGACATTACTTTGCTGACTAAGGTTTGTCTAGTCAAGACTATGGTTTTTCCTGTGGTCATGTATGGATGTGAAAATTGGACTGTGAAGAAGGCTGAGCGCTGAAGAATTGATGCTTTGAACTGTGGTGTTGGAGAAGATTCTTGAGAGTCCCTTGGACTGCAAAGAGATCCAACCAGTCCATTCTGTAGGACATCAACCCTGGGATTTCTTTGGAAGGAATGATGGTAAAGCTGAAACTCCAGTACTTTGGCCACTTCATGCAAAGAGTTGACTTTTTGGAAAAGTCTCTGATGCAGGGAGGGATTGGGGGCAGGAGGAGAAGGGGACAACTGAGGATGAGATGATGGATGGCATCACCGACTCGATGGACGTGAGTCTGAGTGACCTCCGGGAGTTGGTAATGGACAGGGAGGCCTGGCGTGCTGCGATTCATGGGATTGCAGAGTCGGACATGACTGAGCGACTGAACTGAACTGAAGAGGAAACATATGTAGAAATGTTTATCTCAGAGTTTTTACGGCAGTGAAGTGTTGGAAGCATTATAGATGTTCATCTCTGTTATGGGATTCTAGGTAGCAAATATAGACAACAGACTCAACACAGAGTAGTATGGGAAGATCTTTAAAAGAGTGCTGAACGAAATAATATTAGTAGGTGAAGTATATACTGCATAATACCATTTGTGGAAATTAAAGTTGTGCATATCAAATATAGTACATTTCATAAGAATATCTAATGAGATAACATATTTATATATCAGAATGTGGAAAAGATAAGGCTACGGGGATAAACAGATGAATGAAATATTTCACAGAGAAAGACTGCTGGAACAAATGATGTCCATGAGACCATAATGGAGGAGAATGATTAACTCAACAACCTGTACTTAAGATTTCAAAGGCAAAACACAGCACTGAAAAATAAACATTGAAAAATATTTAATGAAAGAGTTAGGATGATGGGTTTACACCATGAGTAGTTTCTTCTCAGGTAAAAATATATAATATTGTACAAAGTAGTTGCATGTCTAAGAACAGAATCAAAATATCTGCAATATCAAAACACTGGTTGAAAATGTCAAGCTTTCTGTAATCAGCAAAGATACAGATAGAGAAAAATTTCTATATTTTACCACTGGGTGGCAATAGAGATTAAAACAGCTTCAGCATCTTAGTTATTGAAAAATTCGAAGTGTTAGGCTCAGAGAATAAAGAATCTGCCTGAAATACAGGAGATCTGGGTTTGATCCCTGCATGATGAAATTTCCCTCGAGAAGGGAATGGCTACTCAATCCAGTATTCTTGCCTGGAGAATTCCATGGACAGAGGAGACTGGCGGGCTACAGTCCACAGAGTCACAACAAGTCAGACGCAACTGAGTGACTAACACTTGTTTCACTTTAAAGGCCTCCACATCATCAAACAGCTTACAAACTCATGCTTAAATGCATAATAACTTTTTATATCTAAAAATAATTGAAAATTACTTTAAAAACATGCAGAAAACCTCCTCACCTTTCTTGGTCCTGAGGCCACAAGGAAATTTCTCTCACTAGTTGTCATAGAGGAGAAACTATTTGGTACGGTAAAAGATGTTCTCAGGGAGTTTTCTTTGAGTAAATTTTAGGAGGTTCACAGGCATGTTTAGGTTTCTTAAAATAGGGTAATCATGTCAGCCTGAAAAAGAAAAATGTGCAAAGTATTTTTAGACAACATGCAGGATCTGGTCCATGGGAGCAGCTCTCTGATGTTCTGGAAAACTCAATGGCAAGTTTTGCATAACCTACATGAGTGAGTAGACTGTAAGTCCCATAAATATTGTTTATGTTGAAATAATTTGAATTATGTTTTTTATCAGTGCAGACTTTTAGGTTATGTACTCTAACATGTACCTGTGTACAACAGTTTATAGTATGTTAAATTCAGAGAAATAACATTAATAATTGGTGGATTAATAATAATACAGATGGAATTTGCAATTGGAAATTTTTGTGGCTTTTAGATACTTACTCCAGGACAGTTGTTTGAATCTCAGGTTTGCTCCCTGAGACTGATAGTATCTGTAGTGAGGACCAATATTCTTCTCGAAACATAATTTGGTTCTGCTCTAATACAGAGGCTTTTCTTGACCCTCCTACAACTCTGTTCAACTCTAATATGTAACCAATTGCACTTTATAGACAATGCCAAAGTCTTTAGAAAGAGAAATATTTAAAGTGAGTATGAGCCCTAATTTGGGTATAAATTGTCCTGAGACAAACATCCACGGTTTTGGAACAGTGATATTTCCAGATGACCTATTTAAGTTACTAACTATACATTTACTACCTAAACAGATAGATACTGCCAAATGGGGTTATATGGAAGAGACTAGTGATTATCTCCAAATATCTATTTTTTAGTTCCTCTGGCAGAGGAACCAGAGATCAAATTGCCAACATCCGCTGGATCATGGAAAAAGCAAGAGAGTTCCAGAAAAATATCTATTTCTGCTTTATTGATTATGCCAAAGCCTTTGACTGTGTGGATCACAATAAACTATGGAAAATTCTGAAAGAGATGGGAGTACCAGACCACCTAACCTGCTTCTTGAGAAATCTGTATGCAGGTCAGGAAGCAACAGTTAGAACTGGACATGGAACAACAGACTGGTTTCATATAGGAAAAGGAGTACGTCAAGGCTGTATATTGTCACCCTGCTTATTCAACTTCTATGCAGAGTACATCATGAGACACGCTGGACTGGAAGAAACACAAGCTGGAATCAAGATTGCCGGGAGAAATATCAATAACCTCAGATACGCAGATGACACCACCCTTATGGCAGAAAGTGAAGAGGAACTAAAAAGCCTCTTGATGAAAGTGAAACAGGAGAGTGAAAAACTTGGCCTAAAGCTCAACATTAAGAAAACGAAGGTCATGGCATCCGGTCCCATGACTTTATGGGAAATAGATGAGGAAACAGTGGAAACAGTGTCAGACTTTATGTTTTTGGGCTCCAGAATCACTGCAGTTGGTGACTGCAGTCATGAAATTAAAAGATGCCTACTCCTTGGAAGAAAAGTAATGGCCAACCTAGATAGCATATTCAAAAGCAGAGACATTACTTTGCCACGTAAGGTCCCTCTTGTCAAGGCTATGGTTTTTCCTGTGGTTATGTATGGATGTGAGAGTTGGACTGTGAAGAAGGCTGAGCGTTGAAGAATTGATGCTTTTGAACTGTGGTGTTGGAGAAGACTCTTGAGAGTCCCTTGGACTGCAAGGAGATCTAACCAGTCTATTCTGAAGGAGATCAACCCTGGGATCTTTGGAAGGAATGATGCTCAAGCTGAAACTCCAGTACTTTGGCCACCTCATGTGAAGAGTTGACTCATTGGAAAAAACTCTGATGCTGGGAGGAATTGGGGGCAGGAGAAGAAGGGGACGACAGAGGATGAGATGGCTGGATGGCATCACTGACTCAATGGACGTGAGTCTGATTGAACTCTGGGAGTTGGTGATGGACAGGGAGGCCTGGAGTGCTGCCATTCATGGGGTCTCAAAGAGTCGGACACGACTGAGCGACTGAACTAAAATGAACTAGAATAAATCAGCTCCCAATTATAGCCAGCAGAATAAGACTGCACCTCTTAGGCAACCTTTTAGCTGGCTGTGGTCATGTGCCTGGGGTCAATTCAACGTAGTGTAAAGCTACCGCAAAGTTTAACTGAGGCAGTGTGGGGTGAGTATGCTTGGCGTATTCCTTTTTCCTTATGCTGACTAAAAGGAAAATTTGATGAAAGAAACTCTTGAATCATTTCAGAGAACAGGATGACCTTTGGAATTAGAACCAAGCATAGTAAAGAAAAAAGAAAACAAAAAAGCAAAACCCCATGCCCCCCAAACAAAAGAGGAAACTGGAACCAAGTCCCCCACACAATGAAATGTCATAACAACAATCAACTGCCTGCTTCTCGTCTTTTCACAAGAGATATAACTGCATGTTTTAAAATTTTTATTAATCTGAATTTTCTGTCACTTACAGTCAAACTTGATCCTAACTAATCGAGGATGTTGCCTGAATATCAATGAAAGGTTGATAACTTTGGCTTTCCTTTTGCCACTGTGGCCAGAGCCATGATCATGCTCAGACTTCTGTGTGCTCCAGTGCAAGAAACAGAGACAGTTGGACCCCATTAAGACTAACGAAATATCCGGTGCCAACTCCTATCAGCAGCTCCAGAAGCTGATGCTTGAAGCTGGATAAAACACCTTGGGCTGCCGAAAGGGTAGGCATATGGGCACAGGTATATGAAAGGGTATCCAATGCTGAATAAGGTAACCTAGATGAAGAGGATGTGAAGGATGAGAATTGCACACAGACTATTCAGAAAATACCACAAATCTAAGAATAATGACTGCCATATATATCACAGCCTCTACCTGAAAGTGATGGGTAATATATTCAAAATATAACATGTTTTCAAAGAACATATCCATAAGCTGAAGGGGAACAATGCTTGTAAGAAGCTTCAAGACCACCAGGCTTAGGACTTTCAGATCTACAGCTAGAGAAGCAGAAATGTCTCTGAAGAGGGGCTCCAGGTCAAAAAGAAGGAAATAATCAACGTTCTGTCCAAGGAGGAAGAGACCAAGAAAAAGGTTCAACCCTTCTTGTCTGTACACAGTGGCCTTGGCAATTATGCAGATCACTCATTCAATAAAACAAGACTTTGTTGCCTAAAAAAGAAAAGGTTGACAACTTTGATAAAAAAAAATTTTTTGCTAAGGCTAAATTGAATTTTTCACAGTAACATCTATGTTACCTGTATCTCATTTTATTTTTATCTATAAGTTTTCTAAGGCAAAGGAGAAAATGCAAGTAATCATTCCAAAATTTATATGAAAAGAAACATGTTAGATATCAGTGTGAACTTCTGGGAAAATGGTAGAGAGAAATATTTCATAATTCATCTCATTGAGATAAATCCAAAATAGAAAAAGGAACTTTCTGTATTGAACTCAGAGAAGAGCTGCAACTTAAAACCAAGAAAATTCTGTAACTTATTAACAAAGTTGGAATAACATTTAAGCACACAGTTTCACTCATTTTAAATAAAATGGAAGGTCAATGGATGTCCATGGTTTAGGATAATAAGTTTAATTTAGAAGAGAATTAATGAAAGTTCACTTCAGTTCAGTCGCTCAGTCGTGTCCGACTCTGTGCGATCCCATGAATTGCAGCACGCCAGGCCTCCCTGTTCATCACCAACTCCCAGAGATCACTCAGACTCACGTCCATGGAGTCAGTGACGCCATCCAGCCATCTCATCCTCTGTCGTCCATTTCTCCGCTTGCCCCCAATCCCTCCCAGCATCAGAGTTTTCTCCAATGAGTCAACTCTTCTCATGAGGTGGCCAAAGTACTGGAGTTTCAGCTTGAGCATTACTCCTTCCAAAGAAATCCCAGGGCTGATCTCCTTCTGAATGGACTGGTTGGATCTCCTTGCAGTCCAAGGGACTCTCAAGAGTCTTCTCCAACACCACGGTTCAAAAGCATCAATTCTTTGGTGCTCAGCCTTCTTCACAGTCCAACTCTCACATCCATACATGACCACAGGAAAAGCCATAGCCTTGACTAGAGGGAACTTAGTCGGCAAAGTAATGTCTCTGCTTTTGAATATGCTATCTAGGTGGGTCATAACTTTTCTTCCAAGGAGTAAGCGTCTTTTGATTTCATGGCTACAATCACCATCTGCAGAGACTTTGGAGCCCCCCAAAATAAAGTCTGACACTGTTTCCCCTGTTTCCCCATCTATTTCCCATGAAGTGATGGGACCAGATGCCATGATCTTCGTTTTCTGAATGTTGAGCTTTAAGCCAACTTTTTCATTCTCCACCATCACTCTCATCAAGAGGCTTTTTAGTTCCTCTTCACTTTCTGCCATAAGGGTGGTGTCATCTGCATATCTAAGCTTATTGATATTTCTCCCGGCAATCTTGATTCCAGCTTGTGTTTCTTTCAGTCCAGCGTTTCTCATGATGTACTCTGCATATAAGTTGAATAAGCAGGGTGACAATATACAGCCTTGACGTACTCCTTTTCCTATTTGAAACCAATCTGTTGTTCCATGTCCAGTTCTAACTGTTGTTTGCTGACCTGAATACAGATTTCTCAAGAGGCAGGTCAGGTGGTCTGGTATTCCCATCTCTTGAAGAATTTTCCAGAGTTCTTGTGATCCACAAAGGCAAAGGCTTTGGCATAATCCATAAAGTAGAAATAGATGTTTTTTTGGAACCCTCATGCTTGTTTCCATGATCCAGCGGATGTTGGCAATTTGATCTCTGGTTCCTCTGCCTTTTGTAAAACCAGCTTGAACATCTGGAATTTCACGGTTCATGTATTGCTGAAACCTGGCTTGGAGAATGTTGAGCATTACTTTACTAGCATGTGAGATGAGTGCAATTGTGCGGTAGTTTGAGCATTCTTTGGCATTGTCTTTCTTTGGAACTGAAATGAAAACTGACCTTTTCCAGTCCTGTGGCCAGTGCTGAGTTTTCCAAATTTGCTGGCATATTGAGTGCAGCACTTTCACAGCATCATCTTTCAGGATTTGAAATAGCTCAACTGGAATTCCATCACCTTCACTAATTTTGTTCGTACTGATGCTATCTAATGCCCACTTGACTTCACATTCCAGGATATATGGCTCTAGGTGAGTGATCACACCATCGTGATTATCTTGGTCATGAAAACCTTTTTTGTACAGTTCTTCTGTGTATTCTTAGCAATATGTATATGTCAATCCCAATCTCCAGATTATTCCTTCCCCTTTCACTTGGTAACAATAAGTTTGTTTTCTACATCTGTGACTCTATTTGCATCTTGGAAATATGTTCATTTTTACCATTTTTTAGATTTCATATACAAGCAACATTGTATGCTGTCTCTCTGTCTGACATTTCACTCAGTATGACAGTCTTGGGTCCATCCCTGTTTTACAAATTACATTATTTTGCTCTTTTTTTTTTAATTGGCTGAGCAATATTCCACTGTATATATGGGCTACAAACTTCACTGGTGGCTCAGATGGGAAAGCAGCTGTCTGCAATGTGGGAGATCCGGGTTCGATCCCTGGGTTGGGAAGATCCCCTGGAGAAGGAAATGACAATCCACTTCAGTACTATTGCCTGGAAAATCCCACAGACAAAGGAGCCTGGTAGGGTACAGTCCATGGGGTCACAAAGAGTCACACACGACTAAGCCACTTCACTTTCACTTTTTCTTTATCTATTCCCAACATAGAGATTTTTGTATGCTGTGTAGCCTTTTTATTGTTGTGGCCTGGACAGGCTCTAGAAGGACTTTGCTTCTAGTGTCCACTTGAGGCTTACTGTGCTAGGTTGCTGCTACTTAGGATGGTTTTGTCCAAGTGGCTATTTTTCATACAGATGAGTGTCCTAGGTCAGTTTCGAAGGAAACACACTCAGCTGCGTGCAGGAGGCTTGCTGGGGGTGCTCTCAGCAACAGGAGGACTGAGGAGAGGGTGAGGCTGAACTGTGCTGCAGATTCAGTAGAAGATCTAATCAAACTCACAGAGACTTCTGGAGCTAGGAGAACCCTTCAGAGACTTCCTAAAGCTAGGTAATGTGACGTACTTTTTACTCACATATTTGATATGTGCTTTCTGCAGGGAAGGGATGTTCCTTTGGCCAAACCACTTCTTCCAGTGTAGGCACTTCCCGGAGAGGAGCATGACTGTGAGCTGTCAGCAGCCAACACTCCCTGAGACTGAGAAAACATGCATGCTTACCTTGAAGGGGAAATCTGGTGGCTCCACAGCATCTGCTAGAGCACGGGTGCATTTCTGTGAAAGTAGAGATTTACTTGCTAAGCCTTAAATAAACACCCAGACCTCACAAAGTCAGTGTTGAAAACACAGGCCACAAGGCAAATCTTAAGAAAATGTGCATGAGATTCTGTGAACAATGGCTTTCAATCAGGTTGCCTCTGGATGAATGGCTGAGACAAAGAATCTCTTAAAGAAACCAGAGACTCTTAGATATGGGCTATTTTAAAACATTGGTACCAGTTTTTGCCCTTGTTTTCAGTTTGGACTAGGTGGGGAACTTAGATAAAATATCCCAAATTTGGTAAAGGAGACTTGTGAAGAAATTCACCTTGAATTCACACATTTTATATAGAAGCTCATGGGTCACTTCCCATTATAGCGTCTCAACTTGTTTGTTCCAGCTCTGTTGTTGCCTGTATTTCTGAGACAGAAATTGAGGTGTACACATGGAAAGATGGTAAGTTTTATTAATAAACAATTTAAAGGCTTCCCTGGTGGCTCAGACAGTAAATAATCTGCCTTCAGTGCAGGAAACCTGGGCTCGATCCCTGGGTCAGGAAGATCTCCTGGAGAAGGGAGTGTCTACCCACTCCAGTATTCTTGTCTGGAGAATTTCATGAACGGAGGAGCCTGGCAGGCTACAGTGCATAGTGTCACAAAGAGTCAGACACGGCTAAGTGACTAACACTTTGACTTTTTTCAGAGGCCGTCTGCTTCTAGGAATGGTGGACTATCCAATTTGAACCAACTCTTTTGTCAAAGAGAAGTAAAAAAAAACAAAAATATGAAATGAAATCTGCCTCAAGACATTGAGGAACTAACAAAGGAGAAATAAATTACTGGCTTAATATCTAGGAGAAAAGAGAAATTCACAGAATGAGTCTTATAGTTGGGCTGCTTTTCCACTACGAGCATCCTCTGATTCCATGAGAGGTGCTGAAAGCGCTGAAAAAGCTATATTTTAAGGAAATGTTTATTGATGTTAGGAGGATGTTGCTTTTTATGTTTAAGCAAGTATTTCTGACAATGGACAATATTTGGTCAATATATAATGCACATATACAATGCACAGTAGGAGGCAGAGAGGAGGCCAAAAGGCAGAGACAAATTTTTATGTTTAAATGTCTCTTGTCTTGTCATACAATATGCATTTTACTCCACAGTACTCAGCAAGTGTTCCTTCCTTGTTGATCTTGTAAGGGGTCACATGTCCCACCAGGATGACACTTAGATCTGGATCATGTTAACTGTCAATAATACATCATTTAATCCAGATTCTTTTGTCTTCCAAATCTTCTGTAACTGTACCTTGACTTCTAATGGGTGAAACAGTTCTCAGAACTTTCTGAGAACTTTTTTCTGGGTTATAATCCTCACATTTGGCTTGAATAAAATTTTCCATTTCTTTCTTAGAAAAACAAACAGAAAACACACCGAGAAGCTCATCAAAGCTTTGAACAGACTTGCAAATCTTTAAATGTATCATGGCCTGAACTTTGGGTTACAGTCTTAAAGGGCTGCATCTGAAGTCAGTGTAGATCAGAAGGAGTGTAACTCTGCAGAGACTGTAACCAAGTTGCAGCTCATTGTAATTTCTGAAATGAATAAGGTGATTTTGTATTGTCAATACCCACAAATGAATCTGGGGGAAGGTAACTTTTCCTAAGCCCCAAATTTCTGTATATTTTTGAAGTGTAAATAACCAACACTAAAAAACAAAATTAAAAACAAAAACAAAACCCAAATACCGAGAAACATAGAGACATGGCAAAATGAATAATTTTTCTTTAGAACAATACAGAGAACAATACAGACAACAGATACAGGTTTACTAGCATCCTAGATAATGAAGTATTCAGGTCCAAACTTTAAAATGAGTAGGCTTAACACACTCAAGGAGGTAAAAAGAAGATTGAGAGTTTTGGCAGCTAAATGGAAGTTAAATAGAGAGAAGCAAATGAAAATTCTGTAATAGAAAAATAAAATGATAGCAGCAAAAAAAAGGTTGAATATAATACCAGATAAGACCTCACTAAAGATGGAATTAGTGAACTGGAAAATAACTTGGAAGAATATGTCTAGAATAAATTTTGAAGGAACAAAGGGTAGAAAATACAGAAAAGACAAAGTATGCAGCTGATAAAATACTATGTAAAGGTCAAATATATGCATACCTGGTCACAAAGTGACTGAAGAGATGGAGAAAACGGTAGAGATGACATAATGGTTGAGAACTCCCCAAAAGAGAAAAATGGGATCAAGAATTCCAGTGAAGAAGGAGAAAGTGAACAACAACAACAAAAATGTCATAACAAGTGTTGTTGTTTGGTCACTAAGTCATATCCAACTGTTTGTGACCCCATAGATTGTAGTAGTTTAGGCTCCTCTGTCCTCCACTAGCTCCTGGAGTTCGTGTTGAGTCAAGGATGCTATCCAACCATCTTATTCACCCCCGTGTCCTCCTGCACTCAATCTTTCCTGGCATTAGGGGCTTTTCCAATGAGTTGGCTCTTCATCAGGTAGCCAAAGTGTTAGAGCGTCAACTTCAGCATCAGTCCTTACAATGGATACTCAAGGCTGATTTTCTTTAGGATTAACAGTTTTTGACTTCCTTGCAGTCCAAGGAACTCTCACAAGTCTTCTCCAGGACCACAATTTGAAAGCATCAGTTCTTCAGCACTCAGTCTTCTTTATGGTCCAGCTCTCATATCTGTACATGAATACCGAAAAAATCATATGGACTGACTATATGGACTTTTGTTGGCAGAGTAATGTCTCTTCTTTCCAACACACTGTCCAGATTTGTTATAGTTTTCCTTTCAAGGAGCAAGTGCTTTTTAATTTCATGGCTGTACTCACTGTCTGCAGTGACCTGGAGTCCAAGGAAATAAAATCTGTCACTGCTTCCACTTTTCTCCCTTCTATTTGCCATGAAGAGATGGGTCCAGATGCCATGATCTTAGTATTTTGAAAGTTGAATTTTAAGCCAGCTCTCTCACTCTCCTCTTTCCCTTTCATTGAGAGACTCCTTAGTTCCTCTTCATTTTCTGCCATTAGAGTGGTATCATCTACATATCTGAGGTTGTTGACATTTCACCTGGAAATCTGGATTCCAACTTGTGATTCATCCAGCCTGGCATTTGGCATGATGTACTCTGCATAGAAGTTAACTAAGCAGGGTGACAATATACAGCCTTTTCACTCTCCTTTCCCAATTTTGAACCAGTTCATTGTTCCATATCAAGCTCCAACTGTTTCTTCTTCATCTGCATACAGATTTCTTTGGCATTGCCTTTCTTTGGGACTGGAATGAAAACTGACATTTTCCAGTCATGTGGACACTGCTGAGTTTTCCAAATTTGCTGGCATATTGAGTGCAGCACTTTCACAGCATCATCTTTTAGGATTTGAAAGAGCTCAACTGGAATTCCATCACCTCCACTAGCTTTGTTCATAGTGATGCTTCCTAAGGCCCACTTGAGTTCACATTCCTGGATGTCTGACTGTAGATGAGTGATCGCACCATCATGGTTATCTGAGTCATTAATGCCTTTTTTGTATAGTTTTTCTGTGTATTCTTCTCACTGCTTCTTAATATCTTCTGCTTCTGTTAGGTCCTTATCGTTTCTGTACTTTATCATGCTGATCCTTGCATGAAATGTTCCTTTGTTACCTCCAATTTTCTTAAAGAGCTCTCTAATCTTTCTCATTCTATTGTTTTTCTCTAATTTTTGCATTGGTCATTTAAGAAGGCCTTCTTATCTCTCTCTGCTTGCTATTCTCTGGAACTCTGCATTCAGTTGAGTATGTCTTTCCCTGTGTCCCTTGCCTTTCGCTTCTCTTCTTTCTTCAGGTATTTGTAAAGCCTCCTCAGACAACCATTTTGCCTTCTTGCATTTCTTTTTCTTTGGGATGGTTTTGGTCTCTGCCTCTGTACAGTGTTACAAAGTTCCATCCAAACTTCTTTAGGCACTTGTCCACCAGATCTAATCTGCAAATCTATTCATCACCTCCTGTGTATAATCATATCACGTACATCACAGTAAAACTACCGAAAACCAAAAACAAAGAGAATATTTTAATAATAGCCAGAGACTAGAGACTAGTTTTCTATCACTAAACTAGCATCTGACATCTCAGAGGAAACAATGGAGGCCAGAATTGCATGCAATACTGTTTTCAGAGTTCTAAGACAATGAAATTGAAAATCTAGAAATCTGTAGTCAATGAGACTATCCATCAAAACTGAAGGTAAATACTGTTCTTAGTTGTAGACAAGAGCAAACTGAAGCAATTTGTTATCAGAAAAGGAAATGTTGAAGCATATTCTTTAGGCAGAAGATACTACAGTGGGAGAGAAAAACTAATTATGATGTTAAAAGTCAAAATAGTGGTTATGTTTAGGAATGAGAGCTGCAGTAAGGAGTGACGTATGCAGTCTTCCTAGGTACTAGTGATATTCTACTTGTTGATCTGAATTGCATAATATAGATGTGTTCTATTTGTGATATATCAGTGAACTGTATGATTGGGTACATTTTTGAATGCTCAGTAAAAAGATTAAGAAAAGATATGACGCTTTTCAAAAAAATAAAATAAATTCTTCCTTCTTCTTTAAATTGAAGTATAGTTGATTTACAATGTTGTGTTACTTATTGAGATACAATAAAGTGATTCAGTTATACATATATATGCAATATTAAAAATATTTATTATAAGACATTGAATATAGGTCTCTGGGCTATATAGTAGGACCTTGTTTTATATATAATCCAAGTCTATGCACCAACCAGTAACGCTGAAGAATCTGAACTGTTCTATTAAGACCTAAAAGACCTTTTAGAACTAACACACAAAAAAGATGTCCTTTTCATTATAGGAGATTGGAATGCAAAAGTAGGAAGTCAAGAAACACCTAGAGTAACAGGCAAATTTGACCTTGGTTTGCGCAATGAAGCAGGGCAAAGACTAATAGAGTTTTGCAAAGAAAATGCACTGGTCATAGCAAACACCCTCTTCCAACAACACAAGAGAAGAATCTACACATCGACATCACCAGATGGTCAACACCGAAATCAGACTGATGATATTCTCTTCAGTAAAAGATGGAGAACTCTATACAGTCAACAAAAACAAGACCAGGAGCTGACTGTGGCTCAGATCATGAACTCATTATTACCAAATTCAGACTTAAATAGAAGAAAGCAGAGAAAATCTCTAGACCATTCAGGTATGACCTAAATCAAATCCCTTATGATTATACAGTGGAAGTGAGAAATAGATTTAAGGGCCTAGATCTGATAGATAGAGTGCCTGATGAACTATGGAATGAGGTTCATGACATTGTACAGGAGACAGGGATCAAGACCATCCCCATGGACAAGAAATGCAAAAAAGCAAAATGGCTGTCTGGGGAGGCCTTACAAATAGCTGTGAAAAGGAGAGAGGGGAAAAGCAAAGGAGAAAAGGAAAGATATAAGCATCTGAATGCAGAGTTCCAAAGAAGAGCAAGAAGAGATAAGAAAGCCTTCTTCAGCGATCAATGCAAAGAAATAGAGGAAAACAACAGAATGGGAAAGACTAGAGATCTCTTCAAGAAAATTAGAGATACCAAGGGAACATTTCATGCAAAGATAGGCTCGATAAAGGATAGAAATGGACTGGACTTAACAGAAGCAGAAGGTATTAAGAAGAGATGGTAAGAATACATAGAACTGTACAAAAAAGATCTTCATGACCCAGATAATCACGATGGTGTGATCACTCATCTAAAGCTGGACATTCTGGAATGTGAAGTCAAGTGGGCCTTAGAAAGCACCACTGTGAACAAAGCTAGTGGAGGTGATGGCATTCCAGTTGAGCTCTTTCAAATCCTGAAAGATGATGCTTGAAAGTGCTGCACTCAGTATGCCAGCAAATTTGGAAAACTCAGCAGTGGCCACAGGACTGGAAAAGGTCAGTTTTCATTCCAATTCCAAAGAAAGGCAATGCCAAAGAATGCTCAAACCACCGCACAATTGCACTCATCTTACATGCTAGTAAAGTAATGCTCAAAATTCTCCAAGCCAGGCTTCAGCAATATATGAACAGTGAACTCCTTGATGTTCAAGCTGGTTTTAGAAAAGGCAGAGGAACCAGAGATCAAGTTTCCAACATCCACTGGATCTTGGAAAAAGAAAGACCATTCCAGAAAAACATCTCTTTCTACTTTATTGATTATGCCAAAGCCTTTGACTGTGTGGATCACAATAAACTGTGGAAAATTCTGAAAGAGATGGGAATACCAGACCACCTAACCCACCTCTTGAGAAATGTGTATGGAGGCCAGGAAACAACAGTTAGAACTGGACATGGAACAACAGACTGGTTCCAAATAGGAAAAGGAGTATGTCAAGGCTGCATATTGTCACTCTGCTTATTTAACTTATATGCAGAGTACATCATGAGAAACCCTGGGCTGGAAGAATCATAAGCTGGAATCAAGATTGCCGGGAGAAATATCAATCACCTCAGATATGCAGATGACACCACCCTTATGGCAGAAAGTGAAGAGGAACTAAAAAGCCTCTTGATGAAAGTGAAAGAGGAGAGTGAAAAACTTGGCTTAAAGCTCAACATTCAGAAAACAAAGATCATGGCTTCCGGTCCCATCACTCTATCAGAAATAGATGGAGAAACAGTGGAAACAGTGTCAGACTTTATTTTTTGGGGGCTCCAAAGTCGCTGCAGATGGTGATTGCAGCCATGAAATCAAAAGATGCTTACTCCTTGGAAGAAAAGTTATGACCAACCTAGATAGCATATTCAAAAGCAGAGACATTACTTTGCTGACTAAGGTCAGTCTACTCAAGGCTATGGTTTTTCCAGTAGTCATGTATGGATGTGAGAGTTGGACTGTGAAGAAAGCTGAGCGCCAAAGAATTGATGCTTTTGAACTGTTGTGTTGGAGAAGACTCCTGAGAGTCCCTTGGACTGCAAGGAGATCCAACCAGTTCATTCTGAAGGAGATCAGCCCTGGGATTTCTTTGGAAGGAATGATGCTAAAGCTGAAACTCCAGTCCTTTGGCCACCTCATGAGAAGAGTTGATTCATTGGAAAAGACTCTGATGCTCGGAGTGATTGGGGACAGGAGAAGAAGGGGACGACAGAGGATGAGATGGCTCGATGGCATCACTGACTTGATGGATGTGAGTCTGAGTGAACTCCGGGAGTTGGTGATGGACAGGGAGGGCTGGCGTGCTGCTGTTCATGGGGTCACAAAGAGTTGGACACAACTGAACAACTGAACTGAACTGAACTGTTTTATATATAGAATTGAGAGCTCTCTAAATAAAAGCTTTTATCTGCTAACTCCAACCTTCCATTCCATCTGTCCACCTTGGCAGCTACAGTTTGTTCTCTATGTCCATGATTCTGTTTCTTCTTTGCAGATACATTCAGTTCAGTCATTGCCAGGGTCCAGCCCCAGTGGATCCAGGGTGATTCGAAGGTGTGATGGAGTCAGCTTCCTTGGAAAAATACATATTTAATTACAGATATAGAGATTAGAAATGGATAGTGTAGTAGGAAATATTGGTGGAGAAAAGGAGGCTGAATAACTTGGTAATTCAGCTAGAAAAACGGGGAGCAAGGAAGAAATGACATGGGGGAATCGGTCTTTCCAGAAACTGATTTCAATTTTTTATTTTTAGTTTTGCTTATATACCTTTTGTTACACATAGGGATGAATACAAGAGTCACGTGGGGGTCAGCAGTCCTGGCCTTTATCAAAATCAGGTACTTTACATAAAATAAAAGGTCTTACACATGTACCCCAATGTTCATCGCAGCACTGTTTATAATAGCCAGGACATGGAAACAACCTAGATGTCCATCAGCAGATGAATGGATAAGAAAGCTGTGGTACATATACACAATGGAGTATTACTCAGCCGTTAAAAAGAATTCATTTGAATCAGTTCTGATGAGATGGATGAAACTGGAGCCAATTATACAGAGTGAAGTAAGCCAGAAAGAAAAACACCAATACAGTATACTAACACATATATATGGAATTTAGGAAGATGGCAATGACGACCCTGTATGCAAGACAGGAAAAAAGACACAGATGTGTATACCAGACTTTTGGACTCAGAGGGAGAGGGAGAGGGTGGGATGATTTGGGAGAATGGGAATTCTAACATGTATACTGTCATGTAAGAATTGAATCGCCAGTCCATGTCTGACGTAGGGTGCAGCTTGCTTGGGGCTGGTGCATGGGGATGACCCAGAGAGATGTTGTGGGGAGGGAGGTGGGAGGGGGGTTCATGTTTGGGAACACATGTAAGAATTAAAGATTTTAAAATTTAAAAAAAATAAAAAATTAAAAAAAAAATAAAGTAATTATCAGTAAAAAAAAAAAAAAAAGGTCTTAGGTGTTTTACATCATCTTCTGGCTATGAGGCCTGCTGACATTTACAACCCTTTCTTTCTGATAACCAAAAAACTTATTTTTTCCAAGGGTGTTTTTTCTTAAACCGGGCACCACCCTCCAAATAAAGTTGTATTCCTATAGGGTGAGGGTGTAGTGAGTTACAATCAAGAAAGGAATTTATTTAACCCAAGGTTAACATGATCAATCTGAAAAGTTAATACTTATTTCTCCTATATGCTAGTTATATTTATTATAAAGGCAGTGAATATGGAGATTTAGCAGCAAACATCAGCCCAACAAATAAAAACCCTTCACCAATGTTCCCCTTAAGATCTATTTAGTCTTAAGATAGTGATAAAGTTACATTTTTACATAGCAAGGACACAGTGATTTATAACAAAGTACAATGATCTATAACAAAAGAGAAAATTCATTAACTCAAAAAGTTTAGTATTGCTAACATCAAAAACTACTATATTTCCTTTTCTATATTCCAAATCCATTGATTAATATATTCCCAGGTGCCTAAGGATATGGAGGCGATCATTGACTCAACAATGAGAATAGCCCTATGCTAATTAAGACTCTCAAAATACCCCAAAACTCTCTGTGCTGTTTATGGTTGAGAGGTAGTAAACAATCATGTGCTTGGCAGGAGTATGGATAATCCTGTCACACAAGCTAGTTTGTCAGCAGAGAGATGTGTTCTGGGACAGCCTTGTCCCACCCAGGGCAGGGAATTAGCCACAATTATTGGCACGACAAATGAAAAAACCCTTCACCAATATAATTCCTAACTAACCCACTATACTAATAATTTCTAACTTCCCAAAAGAATTTGCCTTTAGTAAGTCTAAAACATCTCGTGCCTCTCATGGTTGGGAGGCTGTAAACAATCACATGTGGCCAGATGAACCCGCTCAGGCAGGCTAGAGGACCTTCATTTGGCAGATATTATGTAAATTATGCCAACACTATCAGTATGATAGAACATTTATGCAGAAAACTAACATTTACAACAAATAATACAGTAGCACATTATTTAGGGGATGAAATATGAAACCGTCCATTGAAATTATGGTAGGTGTTATATATCAAGCAATTTTTAAATTTTTAAAATATTTATTTCTTTGGCTTTACCAAGTCTTAGTTATGGCATGTGGGACCTAGTTCTCTGACCAGGGATTGAACCCAGGCCCCTTGCATTGGGAGCACAGAGTCTTAACCACTGGAGCACCAGGGAAGTTCAAATCAAGCAATTTTAAATAAGGTAAGAAATGCTAAATATTTTCCACTAAGATTTGATGATATCATCTATGAGCCAGGTAAAACCTAATTATTAAATTTATGTATTTATAAATACATACAATTTTTTTGTGTGTGCGTTGAATAGCTAGCTTAGTACAGGAGATGATTGGAAAGGAATTATATAAATCATACATAGCTACAAAAGCTGAATACAGACAAAAATGATTTGAAATATCAGGTATATGACAGTACCACTCGGTGTGGAAAATATAATTGACAAGCATATTAAAATACTTGAAAACATTTTGATGGCATTCTATATACTTTGTGCACATTAATTTTAAAATTTTGATAGCAAAATATATAGTAAAAGCTTATTTTTAAATAGTTTTTAAAATATCATACAAGAATGGTACTATCACTTTTCAGTTTCTAAAAAGGCACTTGAATGCATTGAAAATGTAAATAAATATAAAATGAAAGTCATTGTTAAATATAAGATGAGGTGCTAATGTCATCATAGGATTAATAATTCAATTTGTGGTCATCTTCAGTACTTATCTGGAAATTTTGAAAATATTGATAAAATTATGGGTTTTTAGAAAACATGCCAAGTGTATACTTATAAAAATATCCTTTAAATTGATGGACTTAGTAGTTGATTGGCTTTATATTCAGTAAATTGTACTGTAAAGAGAATGATATTATAATCCTAATCCAATGCTCTTAATTCCTCCCAAACTTCAGGGGATTAAGGCATTCTTTAAAGAAAAAATAAAATGAAATGTGAAAAAGAAGATATTATGAATGTTAATAAATTATAATTTTTAAATATTGAGTCTAAATTTTACAATGTAAAATCAGTTTTTTCTTTGCATGATAGTTTGGGACTCTAACAATGATCATGGCAAGGTGAAACCAAGCAAAAATTATCAATGGGAAACTTAGGATCATTCCATCACCTTTTAAAATTTTTTGTCAAAGCATTAAAATTTTTCTTATTGTTGGTTATAAATACACAGTTGGTCCTTAAACAATGTGGGGATTGAGGTCATGAATCTGTGTAAAAACTGTGCAGAGGCTGGTCGTGTATAGCTGTATAGCTGTGGTTCAATATCTGTGGAGTGTGTAGTGCTGTAGTACATATTTATTGAAAAGAATTCATGTAAAAGCAGACTCAAATAGTTTAAACCATGGTGTTCAAGAGTCAACTGTATAGAGAAGTTGAAAAAAATAGTGACACTAGTATTACTTTAGCACACTGTCACTGAAACACTGAAACCGAGAAAAATAGTGAAAACACTGAAAAGAGACTGTGGTGCTGGAGAAGACTCTTGAGAGTCTCGTGGACAACAAGGAGATCAAAAGGAAATCCTTTTTGATTTGAAGTTAAAAGTCAGATCCTAAAGGATTTGATCAAAAGTCAATCCTAAAGGAAATCAACCCTGAATATTCATTGGAAATACTGATGCTGAAGCTGAAGCTCCAGTACTTTGGCCACGTGATAAGAGCCAACTCAGGTGAAAAGACCCGTGAGGTTGGTAAGGATTGAAGGGAAAAGGAGAAGAAAGCAGCAGAGGATGAGATGGTTGGATGTCATCACCAACTCAATGAGCATGAGTCTGAGCAAATTCTGGGATATAGTGAAGGACAGGAAAGCCTGACATGCTGCAGTCCATGGGGTTTTCAAAGACTTGGACATAACTGAATGAGTGAACAACAACAGCAACACTGAATACGATAGTTCAGTTCAGTTCAGTCGCTCAGTCGTGTCGAACTCTTTGCGACCCATGAATCGCAGCACGCCAGGCCTCCCTGTCCATCACCATCTCCCGGAGTTCGTTCAGACTCACGTCCATCGAGTCTGTGATGCCATCCAGCCATCTCATCCTCTGTCATCCCCTTCTTCTCCTGCCCCCAATCCCTCCCAGCATCAGTCGTTTCCAATGAGTCAACTCTTCGGCATGAGGTGGCCAAAGTACTGGAGCCTCAGCTTTAGCATCATTCCTTCCAAAGAAATCCCAGGGTTGATCTCCTTCAGAATGGACTGGGTTGGATCTCCTTGCAGTCCAAGGGACTCTCAGAGTCTCCTCCAACACCACAGTTCAAAAGCATCAATTCTTCGGCGCTCAGCCTTCTTCACAGTCCAACTCTCACATCCATACATGACTAAGGAAAAACCATAGCCTTGACTAGACGGACCTTAGTCAGCAAAGTAATGTCTCTGCTTTTGAATATGCTATCTAGGTTGGTCATAACTTTTCTTCCAAGGAGTAAGCGTCTTTTAATTTCATGGCTGCAGTCACCATCTGCAGTGATTTTGGAGCCCACCCCCCCCCCCCAAAATAAAGTCTGACACTGTTTCTACTGTTTCACCATCTATTTCCCATGAAGTGATGGGACCGGATGCCATGATCTTCGTTTTCTGAATGTTGAGCTTTAAGCCAACTTTTTCACTCTCCTCTTTTACTTTCGTTGAGAGGCTTTTTAGCTCCTCTTCACTTTCGGCCATAAGGGTGGTGTCATCTGCATATCTGAGGTGATTGATATTTCTCCTGGCAATCTTGATTCCAGCTTGTGTTTCTTCCAGTCCACCGTTTCTCATGATACAGTCTGCATATAAGTTAAATAAGCAGGGTGACAATATACAACCTTGATGTACTCCTTTTCCTATTTGGAACCAGTCTGTTGTTCCATGTCCAGTTCTAACTGTTGCTTCCTGACCTGCATACAGATTTCTCAAGAGGCAGGTCAGGGTCTGGTATTCCCATCTCTTTCAGAATTTTCCACAGTTTATTGTGATCCACACAGTCAAAGGCTTTGCATAGTCAATAAAGCAGAAATAGATGTTTTTCTGGAACTTTGCTTTTTCATGATCCAGCGATGTCTCTGTTCCTCTGCCTTTTCTAAAACCAGTTGAACATCAGGGAGTTCACAGAAAACATCTATTTCTGCTTTATTGACTATGCCAAAGCCTTTGACTGTGTGGATCACAATAAACTGTGGAAAATTCTGAAAGAGATGGGAATACCAGACCACCTGACCTGCCTCTTGAGAAATCTGTATGCAGGTCAGGAAGCAACAGTTAGAACTGGACATGGAACAACAGACTGGTTCCAAATAGGAAAAGGAGTACGTCAAGGCTATATATTGTCACCCTGCTTATTTAACTTATATGCAGAGTACATCATGAGAAACGCTGGACTGGAAGAAACACAAAGCTGGAATCAAGATTGCGGAGAAATATCAATCACCTCAGATATGCAGATGACACCACCCTTATGGCAGAAAGTGAAGAGGAGCTAAAAAGCCTCTTGATGAAAGTGAAAGAGGAGAGTGAAAAAGTTGGCTTAAAGCTCAACATTCAGAAAACGAAGATCATGGCATCCGGTCCCATCACTTCATGGGAAATAGATGGGGAAACAGTAGAAACAGTGTCAGACTTTATTTTTTGGGCTCCAAAATCACTGCAGATGGTGACTGCAGCCATGAAATTAAAAGACGCTTACTCCTTGGAAGAAAAGTTATGACCAACCTAGATAGTATATTCAAAAGCAGAGACATTACTTTGCTGACTAAGGTCCGTCTAGTCAAGGCTATGGTTTTTTCCTGTGGTCATGTATGGATGTGAGAGTTGGACTGTGAAGAAGGCTGAGCACCGAAGAATTGATGCTTTTGAACTGTGGTGTTGGAGAGACTCTTGAGAGTCCCTTGGACTGCAAGGAGATCCAACCAGTCCATTCTGAAGGAGATCAACCCTGGGATTTCTTTGGAAGGAATGATGCTAAAGCTGAAACTCCAGTACTTTGGCCACCTCATGCGAAAGAGTTGACTCATTGGAAAAGACTGATGCTGGGAGGGATTGGGGCAGAGGAGAAGGGGATGACAGAGGATGAGATGGCTGGATGGCATCACGACTCGATGGACGTGAGTCTGACACGAACTCCGGAGTGGCTGATGGACAGGGAGGCCTGCGTGGCTGTCGATTCATGGGGTCGGCAAAGAGTTCGAGACACTGAGCCGACTGAAGCTGATCTGAACATATCGTATTCAGTGTTGCTGTTGTTGGTTTCATCATTCAGTTTATGTCGCAAGTCTTTGAAACGCCATGGACTGCAGCATGTCAGGCTTTCTGTCTTCACTATATCCCAGAATTTGCTGCTAAGACTCCAGCGTCCTTCGAGTTCGTGATCGCCATCCCATCCATCTC
Source organism: Capra hircus (assembly GCF_001704415.2). Lineage (NCBI taxonomy): Eukaryota > Metazoa > Chordata > Mammalia > Artiodactyla > Bovidae > Capra > Capra hircus. Next base: position 2,431 of record NW_017189750.1, on the reverse strand, counting down.
ATGCCTGCTGCTGGCGGCTTCTCCTTCTGGCCCCAATCGCCTTACCACACTGCACGGGTCTTTTCGCCATGAGTCCTCTTTGCACGAGTGGCCAAAAGTTAAGCTGGAGCTTCAGCTTTCAGATCAGTATTTCCAATGAATATTTCAGGGTTGATTTCCTTTAGGATTGACTTTTGATCAAATCCTTTAGGACTGATTTAACTTCAAATGCAAAAAGGATTTCCTTTTGATCTCCTTGTGTCGCACGAGACTCTTCAGAGTCTTCTCCAGCAACCACAGGTCTCTTTTTCAGTGTTTTTCACTATTTTCTCGTTCAGTGTTTCAGTGACAGTGTGCTAAAGTAATTACTAGTGTCACTATTTTTTTTTCAACTTCTCTATACAGTTGACTCTTGAACACCATGGTTTTAAAACTATTTGAGTTCTGCTTTTACATGAATTCTTTTCAATAAATATGTACTACAGTCACTACACACTCCACAAGATATTAACACAGCCTATACAGCTATACACGGACCAGCCTCCTGCACAGTTTTACACAGATTTCATGACCTCAATCCGCCACATTGTGTTTAAGGACGCAAACTGTGTATTTATAAGCCAACAATAAGAAAAATTTAATCTGGTTGATATTTAGTGCGTGTATATAGTTCTGCGTATGGGTCATGTGGCTTTGACAAAAAAATTTTAAAGGTGATGGAATGATCCATGTTTCCCATTGATTAATTTTTGCTTGGTTTCACCTTGCATGGATCATTGTTAGAGTCCAAGACGATCATGCAAAGAAAAACTTGATTTACATTGTAAAATTTAGACTCAATATTTAAAAATTAGTAATTTAATTAACATTCATAATATCTTCTTTTTTCACATTTCATTTTAATTTTTTTTCTTTAAAGAATGCTTAATCCCCTGAAGTTTGGGAGGAATATAAGAGGCATTGGATTAGGATTATAATATCATTCTCTTACAGTACAATTTACTGAATATAAAGCCAATCAAGACTACTAAGTCCATCATATTTAATAGAATATTTTTTATAAAGTATACACTTGGCATGTTTTCTAAAAGCCCATAATTTTATCAATATTTTCAAAATTTCCGAGATAAGTGCTGAAGATGACCACAAATTTGAATTATTAATGCCTATGATGCACTTAGGCACCTCATCTATATTTTAACATGACTTTCATTTATATTTATTTCATTTCAAATGCATTCAGTGGCCTGTTTTAGAAATTGAAAAGTGATAGTACCATTCTTGTATGATATTTTAAAAGCTATTTAAAATAAGCTTTTACTATAATAAATTTTGGCTATCAAAATTTTAAAGATTAATGTGGGCTAAAAGTATAATAGAATGCCATCAAAATGTTTTGCAAGTATTTTAAATATGCTTGTCAAGATTATATTTTCCACACCGAGTGGTACTGTCATATACCTGATATTTCAAATCATTTTGTCTGTATTCAGCTTGTTGTATGCTAATGTATGGATTTATATAATTCGGCTTTCCAATCATGCTCCTGTACTAACGCTCAGCTATTCAACGGCACACACAAAAAATTGTATGTATTTATTAAATACAATAAATTTAAATAATTAGGTTTTACCTGGCTCATAGATGATATCATCAATCTTAGTGAAAATATTTAAGCATTTCTTAACGCGTTATTTAAAATTGCTTGATTGAACTTCCGCTGGTGCTCCAGTGGTGTAAGACTCTGTGCTTCCCAAGCAAGGGGCCTGGGTTCAATTCGCCTGGTCAGATGAACTAGTCCACATGCCATAAAACTAAGACTTGGTAAAGCCAAAGAAATAAATATTTTAAAATTTAAAAATTGCTTGATATATAACACCTAACGCATAATTTCAATGGACGGTTTCATATTTTCATCCCCTAAAATAATGTGCTACTGTATTATTTGTTGTAAATGTTATTTTGTTTTCTGCATAAATGTTCTAATCATACTGATAGTGTTGGCATAATTTACATAATATATCTGGCCAAATGAAGGTCCTCTAGCCTGCTGAAGCGGTTCATCTGGCCACATGTTTTGATGTTTACAGCCTCCAACCATGAGACAGGCACGAAGATGTTTTAGACTTACTGAAAGGCAAATTCTTTTGGAAGTATAGAAATATATTATATAGTGGGTTAGTTAGGAATTATATTGGTGAAGGGTTTTTTCAGTTGTTACGTGCCAATAATTGTGGCTATCCCTGCCCTGGGTGGAGCAAGGCTGTCCCAGAAAACACATCTCTCTGCTGACAAACTAGCTTGTGTGACAGGATATCCATACTCCTGCCAAGCACATGATTGTTTAGCTACCTCTCAACATAAACAGGCACAGAGAGTTTTGGGGTATTTTGAGAGTCTAATTAGGCATAGGGCTATTGCCATATGGTTGAGTCAATGATCGTCTCCATAT